>NC_053024.1:238002433-238141346 GCF_003073215.2 Triticum urartu
ATAACGCACTTTCAATTGGTATCAGAGCAAGGTGCTCCCTTGTTATGTGTGATTCGGTTTAACCACCTGGAGTTTTAGCTATGTCGACTGCAGGGATAATTAAAGTCTCCGCTGCGTGCCCCGTCTTCGATGGAACTGAATATCCCTACTGGAAGAATAAGATGCACATGCATCTTGAAGCCATTGACGTCGACCTATGGTATGTCGTCAAGAACGGCGTTCCCAAGGCTGGAGAAGGTGTCACTGCTGCTGATGTCAAGAAGTTCGTTCAACTGGACTCTACTACCAAGAATATCATCTGTGGTCATCTGACCAAAGGACAGTATGGCCGTGTGAGTGCGTTGGAAACATCTAAGCTGGTCTGGGACTAGCTCTCCAAGGTCAATGAAGGCGTCTCAACCCAGAGAGATCAGAGAATCAGTGTCCTTCGCAACCTCTTCAACCGCTTCAAGCGAAATGACAATGAGAATGTCCAGCTCACATTTGACCGACTCACTGACATCACAAATGAGCTTCAAGCCCTCGGCGCTACTGAGATCACCAAACATGAAGTCGTCAAGACACTACTGAGATCACTTGATAGTTTGTTTGACACCCTAGCCCTGATGATTCACGAACGTCCTGATTTCAAGACACTCGATCCGTCTGACATACTTGAGAGGCTCAACACACATGAGTTTCAGCTTTCTGAGAAAAGAGATATCTACGGTCCAAACTATGGTCGAACTCGTGCCTTGAAGGCAAAAGCTGTCTCCTCATCTGAAGAAGAATCTGACAGCAGTTCGGATGATCCTGAAGATAATGGAAGGGAACTTGCTATGCTTGTGAAGAAGTTCCAAAAATTCACCAAGAAGAAAGGTTTCAGAAAGTCTTCCCGATCAAGCTCAAGGAATGATGAAGCTTCTACTCACGACTACAAGAAGAAAACATGTCACAAGTGCAAGAAACCTGGCCACTTCATCTCTGAGTGTCCACAGTGGGACAATGAGAACAAAAAGAAGAAGAAGAGCAAGGAATATGACTCTGACGACAAGAAGAAGAAGAAATACTCAAAGTCTTCTTCCAAGTCTTCCTCAAAGTCTTCATCACACAAGAAGAGCTCATCTGGCAAGGCACGTGCGTTTGTTGGCAAGGAAATGGATTCAGAGGAGGAGTCCGCTTCTGAGGAGGCGGAGGTGGAGTCCGAGGAGGAGTCCGATTCAGCCGTCGCAAGTCTGGCTACAACATACGTTGCCAAGTCCATCTTCAACACTGAAGACAATGACTTCGTCACCGACACCGATGCAAATGACAAGGACTACTCCGCTTCTACCTACTGCTTCATGGCACGCGGTGCCAAGGTAAACACACGCACTACTCACTATCAAACATCTAGTGACGATGACTCTAATTGTGGTTCAAAACCCAGCTACAAAACACTTGCTAAAATTGCAACTGAACAACAGAAAGCTATGGAACATATTCAAAAACTGTTAGACAGAAGCGATGATCTGTTAGGTGCTGAAATGACTCGATCTGAATCCTTAATTGAAGACATAAAAAATCTTCATGTTAAGTATGAGGAACTTGAAAGTCGTCATGAAACTCTCTCAACAACTCATGAAAAGCTTTCCTATGATTATCTTCAAAGGAAGCAAGATCTTGAGAAATTGCGAGCAGCTCATGAGGATCTTCAAAAGGAAAACGAGTCACTTCGCGCCGAACAGATCAGCTCCGCTCAGGAAGGATTTGAACCACCATGTCTTAAATGCATTGAGCGTGATAATGCTACTACTGTTGATGAATGTTCTACTGCTGCTACTGTTGCAATATCTTCAACTGTTGATGTGGGAACTAACCCCTCTGCTGAGGATTCCACTGCTATTGCTGATGAGAATGCTAGGTTGAAGACATTGCTTGAAACAGGGATGTACAAAAGTCTTAAAGGGCATCAGACACTATGTGATGTCCTCAAAAAGCAGATTTTGAACCGAAACCCGAGGAAAGAGGTTGTTGGGTTCGTAAGGAAAATGAATGCTGATGGCTCTTACTAGAAACCTGAGCAGTACCCCAAAACCACATGGGTTGCTGCAAAGGAATTTTCAGCAGACCCATCCACTCTATCTGGGTTCACTTGTGCTAACCCCATTGTCATTGATGAATCCTTTGATGCAAACTATAAACTGTTTAAGAATCAGAATGGTGAAGTGTTTGCCAGGTACATTGGTACTAACTGCAGGAATGGACCGCCTATGAAGAAGATCTGGGTTCCGAAAAGGTGTCTGGAGAATCTTCCTGTGAATGTCATCATGACACCTCATGTGAAGAAGACAAACCTCAGACCAAAGGCTTCATACAGTCCAAAGGCTTCATATAGACAGAGGACTCACCTGAGTCGCACTAACGCAAATGTTTTGCAGGGAAACCATACTCATGCATATGAATATGAGAGCGCTTCATCAAACCGCCATGTTCATAAGACCAAGAACTATTCTGCTTATTCTTATGAGTACTATTGTCCGCCTGCAAGACTGTTTGCTAGGGCTCCAAAGCCAAAGTTCTCAGATGCTGCACTTAGACTTATTGCTTCTAAGCCACCCTTGAAGATGTGGGTGGCTAAGAAAGCTTAACTCTCTTTTGCAGGGAAAGGTCTCCAGTAGAAAACCAAAATCGTCTGACGCTATTGCTGGGGACCTTAAACATCTTATAGGGCGCAAGATCAAATGCCCGAATGGTCTTACTATGTACTTCGTTCCTGAATCGCTTGCTACTCTCCCTATTAGTCCTAATCTGGATCTAAGCTTTCATAACCCACTGGTTCGTCAAATGTTTTTGCTTCACAATGCTCTTCGTGAAGCCTATCCCCCTAACTGCACTGTAGGGTACGACACCAGCGTCTTCAGAATGGATTATTAATAGTGGGTGTACAAATCACATGACTGGCAAAAGAAGCCTTCTTATGGACTCAACCTTACGTCCATCCGACAAGAGCCACATCACATTTGCTGACACTGGTAAAAGTAAGGTATTGGGTCTAGGTAGAGTTGCAATCTCAAGGGATCAACACATGGATAAAGTCATGCTTGTTGAATCCCTTGGCTTCAACTTAATGTCTGTCTCAATGCTTTGCGATTTAAACATGATCGTAATATTTGGAAAATATCGTTGCCTTATTCTAATGGAATCTGACAAGTCTCTAGTATTTGAAGGGTATCGAAAAGATGATTTGTATGTGGTAGATTTCTCAGCAGGACCACAGCTTGCCGTATGTCTTCTAGCAAAAGCTTCAGAATGCTGGCTCTAGCATCGGAGGCTTGGGCATGCTGGCATGAGGAACCTCCACACCCTGGCAAAGAAGAAGCATGTCATAGGCATCGAGGGTGTCAAGTTCAAGAAAGATCACTTATGCGGTGCCTGTGAGGCAGGAAAGATGACGAGGGCCAAACATCCCTCGAAGACAATCATGACCACTACTCGACACTTCGAACTGCTTCACATGGATCTTTGCGGTCCCACTCATTACTCAACTCTTACTACTACTGCTTGTCTCTATGGCTTTGTCATTGTTGATGATTATTCTAGATATACTTGGGTGCACATAATCCTTTACAAGACTGAAGTGCATGATGTCTTCAGACGCTTCGCCAATCGAGCAATGAACAACTATGGCGCCAAGATAAAGCATATCAGAAGTGATAATGGCACTGAATTCAAGAACACTGGCCTTGATACATATCTTGATACCTTGGGCATCACACATGAATTCTCAGCCCCGTACACGCCATAGCAGAATGGGGTCGTTGAACGCAAGAACAGAACACTCATTGAGATGGCCAGAACAATGCTAGATGAATATAAGACTCCAAGAAAATTCTGGCCTGAAGCCATTGCTATCAATCGTGTTTATCTTCACAAGCTTCTGAACAAGACATCTTATGAGCTCCTTACTGGCAAGAAGCCAAATGTCAGTTACTTCAGAGTATTTGGCGCCAGGTGCTGGATCAAGGACCCACATCACACCTCAAAGTTTGCACCAAAAGCACATGAGGGTTTTATGCTTGGATATGGAAAGGATTCGCACTCCTACATAGTCTTCAATCTCTTTCATTACGAAGTGGTTGAAACAGTGGATGTGCGGTTCGATGAGACCAATGGTTCACAAAGAGAGCAACTGCCAAATGTGCTAGATGAAGTTCCATCCAGTGAATCAATCAAGCTAATGGGAACTGGAGAAATTATACCTTCTGAAGCTCATCCTGAAGAAGAACTTATCATCTCAGCACCTGATCAACATGAAGACAATGCTCAGCCTGAAGACATTCCTTCTAACAACGACAATGATCAGCAAGAGCAAAATCTTCGCCCTGTACATCCTCGTGTTGCCAATGAAGTGCAGATTGAAAGAATAATTGATAGCATCAATGCACCCGGTCCACTCACTCGTTCAAGGGCAACTCAGCTAGCAAATTTCTGTGGGCACTTCGCATTCGTCTCAATAACAGAACCCAAGAAAGTTGAAGAAGCCTTCATGGAACCTGAATGGATTCAAGCTATGCAAGACGAGCTTCAATAGTTTGAGCTGAATAATGTATGGGAACTGGTCAAGAGTCCCGATCCTCGGAAGCACAACATAATAGGCACCAAATGGATATACCGCAACAAGCAAGATGAGCATGGTCAAGTTTTCAGAAACAAAGCTCATCTCATTGCTCAAGGATATACTCAAGTGGAAGGCATTGACTTCGATGAAACATTTGCTCCTGTGGCTAGACTTGAAGCCATACGCATACTGCTGGCCTATGCAAATCATCACAACATACTTCTTTATCAAATGGATGTGAAGAGCGCCTTCCTCAATGGCAAGATTGAAGAAGAAGTGTATGTTGCACAACCTCCTGGCTTTGAAGATCCAAAACATCCTGACATGGTATACAAGCTCAACAAGGCACTGTATGGCCTCAAACAAGCCCCTCGGGCCTCGTATGACACACTCAAATACTTCCTGAAGAGCAAAGGCTTCATACTTGGTTCTCTCGACCCCACTCTCTTCACGAAGACATATGATGGTGAACTGTTTGTGTGCCAAATATATGTGGATGACATTATCTTCGGCTGCACCAATCAGAAGTATAGTGAAGAGTTTGGATATATGATGCAAGAGCAATATCAAATGTCTATGATGGGAGAGCTGAAGTTCTTTCTCGGTCTTCAAATACGACAGCAACGCAATGGCATCTTCATATCTCAAGAGAAGTATCTCAAAGATTGCCTGAAGAAGTTCGGTATGCAAGACTGCAAAGGCTTCACGATGCCAATGCCAGCCAAGCATCATCTGGGTCCTGACGACAATGGTGAAGAGTTCGATCAAAAGGTATACCGCACCATGATTGGTTCTTTACTTTATCTATGTGCATCTAGGCCAGATATTATGCTTAGTGTTTGCATGTGTGCTCGATTCCAAGCGGCACCAAAGGAGTCGCATCACTTAGCTGTGAAGCGAATTCTTCGATATTTGGCTCACACCCCAACTCTAGGATTATGGTATCCAAAGGGCTCAGAGTTTGATCTGGTTGGATTCTTGGATGCTGATTATGCTGGTGACAAAGTTGATCGCAAGTCTACATCAGGCACATGTCACTTTCTGGGACGATCACTTGTATGTTGGTCTTCAAAGAAGCAGATCTGTGTATCTCTCTCCACTGCTGAAGCTGAATACATTGCTGCTGGATCTTGCTGCGCTCAGCTTCTGTGGATGAAGCAAATGCTCAAGGACTATGACATTCATCTGAAGCAAGTGCCACTCTACTGCGACAACGAAAGCGCCATCAAGATTGCCAACAACCCAGTTCAGCACTCGAAGACAAAGCACATTGAAATTCGTCATCACTTTCTCAGAGATCATGTTGTGAAGGAAGATATTGATATCATACACGTCAACACTGAAGAGCAATTGGCAGATATCTTCACCAAGCCCTTGGATGAGAAGAGATTTTGCAAGTTATGGTGTGAGCTAAATATCCTGGAATCCTCAAATGTCCTATGATCAGGCACACATCCTAACCCTTATGCATATTGATGACTTAGATGTGCAACACACGAAGTAAAGTATATATTCAATCAATGAAGACATACATTCTAAGTGTGAATACATTAATGTGGAATTTGACTTCGGAGCACCACAATAATTGTGCGCCGTGTCTGGGTCTAATACTTCCTATACGGTGGGTAACGCCACCACCAAATGTTCTATTTTGAAGTGTTTCACTCATGGCGTTACCTTGCTATGTCTTCACATTTGGTTTGGCTTCAATCTCAACATGTCTTCATGATTATCTTCACTATGTTGATTATATATATATACTAGTGTTCTGTCCTCTACAACATTCACTTATAGCTATGTCTTCTTGTTGAATCTTTTGAACTAAGTGAATGTGATCGGACCCTAACCTCTCTATGCTATCTATCTCAAACTCTATCTCTCCAAATCATATGCATTCTATTGAAACTGTCGAATGTCTTCTCTGCGTCCTTGTCAGCAGAAGATACAAAGACAAACCTTAAGTCCACTTTCAATGCTCATTCCTCCACATGAAATCCGGAGAAGTAGGAACGACCACCCGACAATCCAGGCGTGCGTGGGACGTGGAACAAACCCCAAAATTCTGCATGATGGCCACGTGTTCCTCAGATGCGAATTGCCAGGGGCACCTGTGTAATAACGCAGTGCCGCCCCTGTACCTATAAATACACACTTCACGGCGGTCATTATCTCTTCTTCCACTCTCGCACGAACCCTAGCGCCACCGCTAGCCCTCGACGACGCCGGCGACGAAGCGCTTCGCTGCCGCAACCTCTCCGACGCCGTCTTCATGCCGACCGCGGACATCGTCCTCTCCGCCGTCGCCGTAGGTGTCCTCCGTCGCCAAGTTAGGGCACGGAAGATCGAACTGCTCGGCCTCATCTTCCACTCCGTCTAGCAGTTCTTAGTGTGGTAAATAAAACTTCCTTTTTACGGCACCGTTGATCCTATGGCTTTGTCACTTTCTACCACAAGCAGTTTCTATTCACACAAGTTAGATCTCTCTCATACTGCATCTCATAACATGCCTAGTATATTCACTTATGCTTCACAAAGTAGTTAGATTCCTCACTTGTACTGATCTCTGGATTCGTACAAATCTGGAACCAACTCCTTATCTATGAGTGAATGTCTTCGCACGATGAGGTCAATGTCTTCTAAACTGATTTATATTCAAAATCTTCTGAGAATGCATATGACCTCTTCCCCTTCCCTCGCACCTTAATGCTGTCACAGGTACATGTCCGTGGGAGAATCCCTTGGTTCTCATAGTCTGCTTTCATTTGTAGAATTCTTACAGCATCATATAAATTCTCCCGAAGCAAGTTCCTGTTTGTCCAGCAAGCAAAAATCTTTGAAGCCTTTGAACGTGTTCAAGCCTTTCAGTTTAAAGTTCATGGCTTCAGAGAAATCAGCAAGGAAGGGTGGCAGAAAGCGTCGTGGAGAAACATCTAGAGATCTGCCAGATGACCTCTCAGAACTGTACAAGACAGATCCTTAAGAGGATTACAATCAGCGCAAGACCCGAATCCAATGGATTCGAAGAGATTGGGCAGAACAATGGTTCAAATACCGATTTGTAACCCAGGAATATGCTGAGAAAAATGCCATCAGGAGACCATGGGGAGACATCCTATACAAGAATCTTCAACCCAGGTCCAGAGATGAAGCCATTGAACAAGGCTTCTATCCCTGCATGGTCCGTGGGCCACAGCCTGCTGATGCACACCCATCGTCACTACTATGGTGTCGTGATGACATTCTGTTCAAGCGCAACTTCCAGTTTTCCTAGAACTCAGCGAAGCAAAACAAGAAGACATTGGGACTAGACTTCAACCCTGGTCCCTCAGCTCCAAGGGCTAATGGCACACGAGATGCAGAACCCAATGTCATCGGTCCTTTCTACAACCTTGAAGGCCTCATCACCCATATCTTGGTTCAAGGGACTGCAGTGAATGAGCCTGCAGCTGACGCTGAATCAGATGAAGCGCCTGCAGCGCCGAAGCCAAAGAAGTTGAAGAAGCCTAAAGCTTCAAAGCCAGCCCCTTCACCAAAAATCTCACGGGCGAAGCGACTGGCAACTGCACCTCCTGCAGATAGTGTGCAGTCCGAAGATTTATCACGCATCTCCAAGCCCCAGAAGGTCAAGATGCCTCTGCCACACACCGGCCAAGAGCTAACAGCTACTGCCATTCTGCGCAATGATGCCATTGATCTGTCAAGTGATGAAGATCTTGCAGATGACGCTCTTGAGCAACTCATCAAGAGCAAAGAAGAAGCAGAAATCTTCAATGATCTGCCTCTCTTTGATGTAACAGTCATTCACAACTTCATTGATGAATGGTTTGACACGCCAAACATCAGCTTCAACGATCTCCAACTACCCATTGGCCTCAGTGTCGCCTTCCATGGCGCCATTGCTTCAGAGTTAGCTATCGCCCAGCGCATTGTCGAACTAAAGCAGAAGATTGACTTTGAGAAATCTCAGTTCAAGAAGTATATGGCCAAGCTCAGCATGCAAGACGTGAAGAATTTCAAGATTATGCTGCACGAGCTCAAGAAAGCCTTTCTAAAGAAATGTGCAGAAGCTCAGGGTTCTCGTGAGCGCATGAAGGTCCTGGCTGATAGGTGTGTGCAAGCCTACAATGAGGCTGAGAAGCGCAAGGCCCTTGGGCGTCCTGGCATCGACCCCAGGATGGCTGCCAAGAAGCAGAAGAAGCCCGCTATGGCTGAAACTGAAGCACCAAGGCAGGAGGCAGACCCCCTTGTCTTCCCAACTAGCATGACTGGCCCGAAGCCAAAGGCCAGGTCAACCGCTTCAGAACTGAAGAAGACCAGGACTGCTGAGGCTGAAGCAAGGAAGAGAAAACATCCTGAAGCCTCTGCTACTGCCCCCGCCAAGAAGAAAAGAATGACCAAGAAGGAACAGGCTGCTCCCACAGAGCCCTTGATTGTTGAACCCATTTCCATGGTTCACCCCGACGCCGATCCACAAGAACGTCAACTGACTGTCCATGAGCCTGCTTTCATAGAGGATCATGAAGCTAAAGACTTTCCAGCAGCTGATCCCCTCGCTGCTGAGGACATTGGTCACCATGACCATGTTGAAGATGATGTGGCCCTTCCTCAGCTAGAGCACCAACAGGTATCATCGCCTGTGCTCACTCATAGTGAACTCATCAGCATTGGTCGTCCACTGACACCAATAGCACAGGATGCTTCGTGGGCAGACCGCCCACAAGAGGAAGAAGACTCTGAGGCCCAGCCAACACCAACTCCACAGGCGTCGCCCGCGTTGTGCAGGCTTCGCAAAGGTCCAAGGCCTCAAGTCTCTGCGTCTGAAGATAAAACTGCTGAAGACATTCCGGCTGCATCAACCGATGAAGAAGAAGTACCACAAGCTGCTACTCCCCTGTCCCATCAAGAAGCAGTTCTCGAGGAGAACGTGATCATAAGCGACCCTCCAGCTCGTCAAGTGGAGGTTGAAAATCTTGCGGCTGCCACCACCAACACCACTGAAGCCACTGACGCTGTCATGGCTGAAGCAAATGTGGAGCCCTCACCAACAAAAGCACCAGAAGTCAGCGAAGCCACTGATCCCGCTGCTTCTGTTCCTGCGTCTGCTGCCGGTCCCCAATTCGACTATCATGTTGAGCACAGGCCTCAGGTACAGAAGCCAATCCCAAGATTGCCAAGGTTCTCAGGTCCTGCATCAGCACCTGGCTCCTTCAATATCAATGGCTTCAGAGCAGACAACACATTCTTCAACAGCTCCAGGAACCCCTACTCCAGGGAAAGAATATCATCTGATTGGTTCTGGAGTTATCCGCAGCGAAGCTATTACTCATGCGTTCTTTACAACCAAGGTCGCATCTTCCCACACAAGCGCCTTGACATTGAAGCAATAGCTGGTCTGCCCTGTCTGGAAGAAGCTCTGGATTGCTTCAAAGAGGTTGGACTGCTGCCGTTCGTCACTGACCAAGAGCATTGGAATGAAGAGTTGCTGCTCCAATTCTATGCCACACTTCACATCCGCGGGTATAGCAGAGATCCGAAGACTTGGGTCCTGGAGTGGATGACAGGAAACGTTCATCACGAAGCCAAAGCCTTTGACATCATTGAGCTCACTGGTTTGCCCACTCCTGGCGATCTCTACGAGCATGGCTGTCAGCTTCATAGTGAAGCTATTGAGAGCATCTTTCAGAAGACTGAACCTAATATGAGTCAGATGCTCAGTATGATGAAGCCATTGCCCCAAGATGCTGCTTATCCCATGGAGTTCTTCGTTGAAGACCTTGAGTATCTGCCAAGAACCATTTATCACATCATAAGGCAAACTCTCTGGCCAATCAAAGGACATTCTCCCCATGCCAAGCTGGAAGGTGCAATGAAGACTTTGGTCTTCTACATTCTTCATGGAAAATGCTTCAATACACAGGATTTCTTCATTCGCCAACTTGCTGCATCTGGCTCTGATCTGTTTGGTTTGAAGTTCTACGCCCCTTGGGTGATGCGGCTGATCAAACTTCACTCCGCTATCTCATATCAGCCCTCGGCCCGCAACCATCGGATCTTTTTGCCTGATGTGGATATGTCTATTGAAGCCATCTATCCTGAGCCTGCCAAGGAACCTCTCAGTATTCAGAATGCAGAGCATCAAAGTTTCACTCAGAACGTTGAAGGCGTTGAAGCCGTAACTCCTGTGTATCCTTTGGCTGGCACTACACGTGCACCGCATCCTGCTCTCACTGAAGCTACTGACAGTACAACTGCTCCACGACCCAAGAAGCGCACTCGTGTTCTCAACGACCGAGAGCTTCTTGTGGCTCTTCATCAGAAACAGGATAGGCATCATGACTGGCTGAAGCGTCAGATGCAAAGCCTCTTGGTGGATGTTAATCGCATTCGCAATCTTGCCACCAAGAATGCTTTTGTTGCCCATGAAACCTCTCGCCGCACATGGAAAGGGCTAACACTGATGTGTTCTGAAGATGATCTACAAGTTTGACTCCACACCTCCTCGAAGGGCAGTGCTGCGACGAATTCCATCCCTTGAAGACTCTGAGTTCTCTTCCTCTGCTGCAATTGTGAATGCCAGAGTAATCGAGGATGAAGACGATGCTACTTCACCGCCACCTCCTTCAGCACGCTTCGACTCTGCTCCAAGCTCTTCAGCACCGCCAAACACAACCAACGACCCTGCTGCTTCACCTACTCCTCATGGGAACGAGTAGATGCTCTATGTCTTCAAAGCTTTTTGGTCCTTACTGACAAAAGGGGGAGAAGCATATGAGGTTGATAGTCTTCAAGCGGGTCCATATGGGCGGGTGCTTTATATTTTGCTTTGTGCTTACAACTCTCGTTTTGCTACATTTGGTTCTTTGAGTTGTAACACTTAAACTCGATGGTCGTCTGCTACTTATTTGCCACCTTGTGTTGCGATGATAAATTCCGCATGTGCGACGATAAATTCCGCACTTAGATCATTCTGCAGATGTCCATTTTCCATTATGCATGTCATTATCTTCATATACTTTCACATGCATAGTGGATTGCCATCATAAGTTGAAGTGGATCTCCACAAGTACAACCTGCCATGTGCATTTGCATTCCAAAAGCAAATTACTTATATGCACATCTTCAGGGGGAGCCCTTGCAACTTATGAAGACAATTCCTTATCCTTTACAATTTCACAGATTATATTCCCTGTTGAAAACTTCAACTAGTTTGTCATCAATCACCAAAAAGGGGGAGATTGTAAGTGCATCTAGTGCCACCCCTAGTTGGTTTTGGAGTATTGACGACAAACCTAGTTGAGGGACTAATGTGTTTGTGAGAATTGCAGGATAACACAGGTAGAAGTCCCTCATTGATTCGGTTTTCCTACCAGAGATGACCCCTAAAAATGTATGAAGACATTGAAGTCAAAGGTGGTATATGAAGATACTCACATTCAAGACTATGACAAGAGAAGACACCACATAAAGCCTATGGAGCTCGAAGACTTAGATCTTTCGTAGTTCTCTTTCTTCTGTGTTGAGTCATAGGAACCACTGTACTGTTAAGTGGGGTCCAAGAGAACCAGTCAGAATGACTGAAGTGATGCTTAAACAAAACCTATGTCTTTGAGTGAAGACTTTGAGAGCGAATCTTGTCCAGAGTCAGGCAAGTCAGCTTTGCTTGAAGCCCAAGTAAAGTTGCCGTGTGAGTTTGAAATCTGACCATTGGAACACGTGTCAGTTCCTTAGTGACCCAGGGTCATTTCGTACAAATCAGGTCGGGTTGCCAAGTGGCTATAAATAGCCCACCCCCTACAACCATAAACGGTTGGCTGCTCAGATTCAGAATATGGCTTTTGTCGTTTGAGAGCAACCCACCTCGAAGCCTTTGAGAGAGAATTCCTTGCGAGGATAAAGCCCTAACCACCCAGAGCCAAAGAGAATTAGGCATCACTTAAGTCTTCTTGTCTGTGTGATCTGAAGACTTATTACACTTGAGGACTGTGCATCCTCCAGCCGGTTAGGTGTCGCGTTCTGAGCATCCAAGAGACATTGTGGATTGCCGGTGAACGAAGTCTGTGAAGGTTTGGGAGTCTACCTTGAAGACTTAACAGAGTGATTGGGCGAGGTCTGTGTGACCTTAGCTCAAGGGGAATACGGTGAGGACTGGGTGTCCTGAGCTGCGTGTTCAGGACTGGGTGTCCGGGACTGTGTGTCCTAAGGTTTAAATACCTAGCCGCCCTAACCAGACGTACAGTTGTCATAGCAACTGGAACTGGTCCAACAAATCATTGTCTTCAGTGAGTCACTGGTTTCATCTTCCCTTCCCTTTACTTACTGTTACTCCTTGTGAAGTCATTATATGTTCGCACTATCTTTTGTCTTCACTGAGTGACTGCGTGTTCTGTGTGGCTTCACAATATCTTCCTACCTGATCCTTACTACATTGCTGCTATTAGTCATTGTGCTTTCACTCTATTGAATACTTGACTATGGCTTGCCTAGTGTAGTCTACCTTCCGCTGCAGGGTAATAGGTTTATTTCTATTGTTTGTCTTCATAACTTCCACGTTTTGAAGACTTTCATAAAAATCGCCTATTCACCCCCCTCTAGTCGATATAACGCACTTTCAACGACTTTCAGCAACCAAGGCCATGGCAACAATCAGAATCAGTTTGCTACACTCAACCAGTTCCTCGCTAACCAGCCAAAGACTTTCAGCAACTGAGTCGAGGCCTCAGACGCTGATGATTCGCTCATGGACATATGCAAGAATTTCGAGTGCAGTAACGTCAGGCCTGAGGAGTTTGTCAAGTTCGCCTCCTTCCAACTCAAAGACCAAGCTGCAGAATGGTTTCAGCAGTACAAAGATTCCAGAGGAGGCCATGTGATTACCTGGGATGAATTCCATCAAGACTTCAGAGCTCATCATATTCCTCAGAGTGTGGTTGAAAGCAAGCGTGAGGAATTCCGCAACCTGAAGCAAGGCACTATGTCTGTTTACCAGTATAACATCATGTTTCAGAAGCTCGCCCGTTTCGCTAAGCAAGACGTCCCTGATGAGAAGAGCATGATATACCAGTTCAGGGGTGGTCTCAGAGAAGAACTCCAGCTAGCTCTCGTTCTCTTTGAGCCCAAGAAGTACGATGAGTTTTACAACATGGCAATGAAGCAAGAGGCTGCCCAACTGAAGTGTGATGCTTCCAAGAAGCGAGTCAAAGATGCAACTCCTTCTTCCTCTACTCAAGTGGCTATGCGGCAAAAGTATTGGCTGCCTCCTCCTCCGTTCCGTCAGCCTTATCAGTAGAAGAGCAAAGGTGGCAATGGATCTTCCCACCCAACCCAGGCTTTCAGAACAAGACTTCGTCTCAAGCTCCAAGATCAAGTGCTCCGTATCACCGTCCGCTCTCGGAGGTCACGTGCAACAAGTGCCAACAGAAGGGTCACTATGCCAACAAATGCTTCAATCAGAGGCGTCTCCCTCCTCCCCCTCCTGTGAGATCTGCCAGCACCGTAGTGGTCAAGCATAATCCCAAGCACGCCAAGGTCAACTTGTTGAACGCAGCTCAGGTAGAGGACTCGTCAGATGTGATCATGGGTAACCTTCCTGTTAACGATATTCCTACAAGAGTTCTTTTTGACACTGGTGCATCGCATTGTTTCATCTCAAGACCTTTTGCATGTAAGCATGATTTTGTTACTCAAGTGTTGCCAAAACCTTTGGCTATTGTCTCTCCGGCCCGTCAAATGACTTCTCGAGTATGCGTTCCGGATGTTCCAATCACATTGGGTGACTATAAGTTCTTGTCTTCTCCTAATGTTCTTGGTGACTCGGATATTGATCTTATTCTCGGAATGGATTGGCTTTCTAAGCACAAGGCTCAGCTTGATTGTGCTGCCAGGCAGATTCAATTGACTCAATTGTCTGAGGATGTAATTGTCTTTGCTGCATGGGATGATACCATTCGTCTGTTTTCTCTCAATGAGAAGGGTGAGCTGGATGCCATCTCTCAAATTCCAGTCGTTTGCGAATATCAAGACGTCTTTCCAAAAGAGCTTCCAGGAATGCCTCCGCACCGGCCAGTTGAATTTGTCATCGATCTTGAGCCTGGCATGGAACCTGTTTGCAAACGTCCTTACATGCTTGGACCTAAAGAGTTGAAGGAGTTGAAGAAGAAACTCGATGAACAAGAGCGTCTGGGTCTCATCCGACCTAGTTCTTCTCCGTGGGGTTGTGGAGTTCTTTTTGTGAAGAAGAAGGATGGAACAGACCGACTTTGTGTTGACTACCGTCCATTGAACAAGAAGACCATAAAGAACAAGTACCCACTTCCCAACATCAATGAGCTGTTTGAACAACTCAAAGGTGCTCAAGTATTCTCCAAGCTTGATCTCCGTATGGGCTATCACCAGATTCGCATTCGTGAGCAAGATATCCCTAAGACAGCATTCAGAACAAGCTATGGTTCATATGAATACACTGACATGTCTTTCGGCCTCGTCAATGCTCCGCCAACTTTCTCTCGCATGATGAACTTCATCTTCAACCCCTACACAAATGACTTCGTCTTGGTCTACCTCGATGACATTTTGGTCTTTTCCAAGAACAAGGAAGATCATGCCAAGCACTTGCGTTTGGTGCTGGATAAGCTCAGAGAACATAAGTCCGAGTTTTGGCTCGATGAGGTTCTCTACCTTGGGCATATCATCTCTGCCAAGGGCATAGCGGTGAATCCTGAGAAGGTGTCTGCAATTGTGAATTGGGAACCACCTCAGAACGTGAAGCAACTCCGCAGCTTCCTTGGTCTCGCAAGCTCTTGTAGAAGGTTCGTTGAGAACTTTTCAAAGATCATGAAGCCTCTTTCCAACCTTCTCCATAAGCACGTCAAGTACGTTTGGTCTCCTGAATGTGACATCGCTTTCAACACCCTGAAAGAGAAATTAGTCACTGCTCCAGTTCTGACTCCTCCTAATGAATCCAAACCGTTCGAGGTCTTCTGTGATGCCTCTCTTCAAGATCTTGGTGCAGTGTTGATGCAAGAGAAGATAGTTGTGGCCTATACTTCTCGCTACTTGAAGCCCAACGAAAAGAACTACCCCACTCATGACCTCGAGTTGGCGGCAGTTGTGCATGCTCTTTTGACTTGGAGACATCTCTTATTGGGACGAAAAGTGGACATCTTCACTGACCACAAGAGTCTCAAGTACATCTTCACTCAGCCTAATCTCAACCTCAGGCAGACTCGTTGGGTCGAAATGATTCAAGAGTATAATCCGAGTATCGAATATACTCCAGGCAAGGCCAATGTAATTGCTGATGCATTGAGCAGGAAGGCTTACTGCAACAGTCTGATTATTAAGCCTTACCAACCCGAGCTTTGTGAAGCTTTCCGCAAACTCAACCTTCAAGTTGTTCCTCAAGGTTTCCTCGCCAACCTCCAAGTCTCTCCTACTTAGGAAGATCAGATTCGCGAGGCTCAACTTCTTGATGCTATGGTGAAGAAGGTGAAGATTGGGATTGCCAAGAGTCAACCCAAGTACAAGTGCTATCGTCTTGATGACAAGGATACTCTATTCTTCGAGGATCGCATTGTTGTGCCTAAAGGTGACCTTCGTAAAGTCATCATGAACGAGGCTCACAATTCACTCCTCTCTATCCACCCTGGAAGTACAAAGATGTACCAGGACCTCAAGCAGTCGTATTGGTGGACTCGAATGAAGCGCGAGATCACTCAGTTCGTGAATGAATGTGATGTCTGCAGAAGAGTGAAGGCAGAACACCAATGACCAGCTGGTCTCCTCCAACCTCTTCCCATTATAGAATGGAAGTTTGACCACATTGAGATGGACTCCGTGACTGGATTTCCAAAGTCCAAGCGTCGCAATGATGCTATATTCGTTGTCATCGACAAACTCACTAAAGTGGCTCATTTCCTTCCTATCAAAGAGTCTATCACAGTAGCTCAATTGGCAGAGCTATTTACCTCTCGGATTGTCTCTCTGCACATCATTCCATAGTTGATTTCTTCAGATCGTGGCAGCATCTTTACCTCCAATTTTTGGGATTCTTTTTAGAAGGCCATGGGCACCAACATCCGTTTCAGCACAGCTTTTCATCCCCAAACTAGTGGCCAAGTCGAGCGTGTCAATCAGATTCTTGAAGATATGCTCAGGGCTTGCGTTATCTCTTTCGGCATGAAGTGGGAAGATTGTCTTCCATATGCTGAGTTTTCCTACAACAACAGCTTCCAAGCGAGTTCAGGCAAGGCCCCATTTGAAATTCTCTATGGCAGGAAGTGCCGTACTCCTCTCAACTGGTCAGAGACTTGTGAACGTCAACTTCTTGGCAATGACTTGATCACAGAGGCAGAAGAGATGTGCAAAGTCATTCGTGATAACCTCAAAGCTACGCAATCGTGCCAGAAGAGCTACTATGATAGTAAGCATTGTGATTTGGCTTTCGAGATCGGAGACCATGTTTACCTCCGCATCTCTCCAATGAAAGGTACTCGTCGCTTCGGTATCAAAGGGAAGCTTGCCCCTAGATACGTGGGTCCTTTCAAGATCGTCAGCAAAAGAGGCGATCTCGCCTATCAACTTGAGCTTCCCTCCAACTTTGCAAACGTGCACGACGTGTTTCATGTTTCTCAACTCCGCAAGTGCTTCAAGACCCCTGACCGCACCGTCAACTTCGAAGACATTGATCTCCAAGAAGACCTTTCTTATCGTGAGCACCCAGTTGCTATTCTTGAAGAAACTGAGCGCAAGACTCGCAACAAGTCAATCAAATTCCTCAAAGTCAAGTGGTCACATCATTCTGAACGTGAAGCCACCAGGGAACGCGAGGATCACCTCCGTTCTGAGTACCCGGAGTTTTTCCAGTCCTAGATCTCGGGACGAGATCATTTCGTAGTGGCGGAGTGTTGTAACACCCCGGATGTAATTTACCTTAATTGTATCCCAACTCTTGCCGCTTCCGGCACTAAGTTATGTTATTTCCTCATTGTCGGGTTTTTGTCTCCATGTGTTTTGTATGTGTCTTGCATCTCATATCATGTCATCATGTGCATTGCATTTGCATACGTGTTCGTCTCATGCATTCGAGCATTTCCCCCGTTGTCCGTTTTGCATTCCGGCGCTCCTATGTCCTCCGGTGGTCCTTTCTACCGCTTTTCATGTGCGGGTGTTAAACGTTTTCGGATAGGACTGAGACTTGCCATGTGGCCTTGGTTTACTACCGGTAGACCGCCTGTCAACTTTCGTGCCATTTGGACTTCGTTTGATACTCCAATGGTTAATCGAGGGACCGAAAAGGACTCGTGTGTGTTGCAGCCCAACACCTCTCCAAATTGGCCCAAAAACCCACCTAAACCCCTTCCATCATCTAGATCATTCGATCACGATCGCGTGGCCGAAAACCACACCTCATTTGGAGCTTCCTAGCTCCCTCTACCTATAAAACTAGCCCCTCCTCCGAAATCTCGGGTCTCCTCTCCCCCTAACCCTAGATTTTCTCCTCGCGCCGCGCCGGACGTGTCTATCCGCGCCGCCACCCGCAGCCATGCCGGCCCGCTCGGCCAGCCGCGAGCCCCCGAGGCCCGTGCGCTCCCGCCGCCTACCTCCGCCCACGCCCGCGCGAGAGGAGCTGTGCCTCTCCGCCCGTGCCAGCCTGCCTCACCGCCCGCGCCGGCCGGCCCCATCTCCGGCACCGCCGCCCCTGCAACTCCGGCCGCCGGCGTCGCCCCGCGCCGCCCGAGGCCCTCCACCGCCATTAGCGCCGCCACCGCACCATGACGCCCCGGCAAGTCCCCGCTACGGATCTCGGCTTCCGGCGAACCTCGGCTTCCGCGCCACCCCGATCCAGATCCAGATCCGTTAGGGTTGACTTTTGCCCCGAAACCCTAGTTTTTCTTGCAATCTTCGACATGCCATAACTCTGCATCCGTAGCTCCGATTCGTGCATGTAGCATATCAAAATGTTCGTCTCGACGAGTACATCATTTCATCTCAATGCATCATTTTCATTTGAGCTCATCTTGATTCTCGAAATGCTGTTGGAAGAGGGATATGTGAGGAATATTTTAGATCAGTTTCAGCAAATGGCCTTTTGTCATTTTTGCCATGTTTATGTGTGCATGCTATGATCCTGAGCTCTACATGTGTTTTCTAGAATGCCATGCCATCTTTACAGAGGTGCTTGCCATGTATTTTTGTGATATTTATGGTGACTAGCACAAGCATGCAAAGTAGTGTAATCGATGATGCTGATTTCAGGGACTTAGAATTTCTCTAAGTCCTTGTCCTATTTTTGTTTTTATGCCTTATGTTCATGTTGTTTCCTAGTGATCCGTGCCTCTTTTGAGGATGATCGTAAGTATGTTTTGTTCATATTGTGGTGCTCTATCCATCCATGTCTTTGTTTGCATTTATGGAGCAACCTAGTTTGAGTCAATCGAGCTCTACTTTTGCTATAAAATATTCCTGGCAGATTGTTGACATGTTTAGCGATTTTGCCAAGGATGTTGCTATTGATCCATGCATGCTATGTTATTGTTCTCGCCATGTATAGCTTCTATGCCATGTATTCTTCATGGGTGTATGCTTAGATTGTCATGCCATGCTCTGTAGTGAGTGCATCGAGCTCGTAAACATGCCTACTCGTTAACTGTTTTGCATGCCCTAGTTTTTCACAAAGTCTGTATCTGTTTGTGTTTTTGCTATGTTCACATGCTTGCAATTGTATTTTCTGATCCCTTTTGGCTCAAGGTCACTAAGGGACTTTTGTTATGTGCTTAGAGTAGCTTCATGACATGCCTTGATTTGCCATGATATGTTCCTGTAGCATGTAGTTTTCATGCTCTAAAGATTGCTTCCTGGTGATAAATTCCAGACTTGTGTTAATTTCACTAAGTATGAAACCTGTTATCATTTGCTCTTTTGCCATGCGTTTTTGAACTGGTTAATGGATGATTTAGCCATAACTCAGTGTTCATCTTTTGTCAAGAATCATGAGTGGATACCTGCCATGTATTTTGTTGCCATGTTTGAGTGTTGTAGCATATTTAACTTGATGCATTTAGTTGGTCACTTGCTGTTTATCGCAGACCGGTGCCATATTTGTTTTGCTTGCCATTCCAAACCGTGCATCCGATTCCGGTGATCTTTATATCGATTTCAACCAAAATCAACTCCCCTTTCCAGTGGCACTCTTGGATTTCCAAGTTGAGGTCAGGTTCAATCATTCCTTTGCAAATCTTGCATATGCATCACATACCGCATCCCGCATATCATACCATGTTTGCATCATGTTGTTTGAGCATTGCACGTGGTTGATTGCGTTCCTTTTTGCTTGTTGTTCTTGCTTGGGTAGAGCCAGGAGACGAGTCCGTGAATGAGGAGCCCGTTGAGTTCGCTTTCGAGGATCAAGGCAACTCTGAGAACTTTGCAGGCAAGATGACCATACCCTCGAAATCACTTCTATCTTTGCTTGCTAGATGCTCGCTCTTTTGCTATGCCTATGCTATGATACCTACCACTTCCTTATCATGCCTCCCAAATTGCCATGTCAAACCTCTAACCCACCATGTCCTAGGAAACCGTTGTTTGGTTATGTTACCGCTTTGCTCAGCCCCTCTTATAGCGTTGCTAGTTGCAGGTGAAGATTGGAGATTGTTCCTTGTTGGAACATTGTTTATTGTTGGGATATCACAATATTATCTTGTTTATCTGAATGCACCTATATACTTGGTAAAGGGTGGAAGGCTCGGCCTTATGCCTGGTGTTTTGTTCCACTCTTGCCGCCATAGTTTCCGTCATATCGCTGTTATGTTCCCGGATTTTGTGTTCCTCACACGGTTGGGTTATAATGGGAACCCCTTGACAGTTCGCCTTGAATAAAACTCCTCCAGCAATGCCCAACCTTGGTTTTACCATTTGCCACCTAGCCTCTTTTTCCCTTGGGTTTCCGGAGCCCAAGGGTCATCTTTATTAAACCCCCCGGGCTAGTGCTCCTCTTAGTGTTGGTCCACCTCGTCAGCCGCCGGTGGCCACCAGGGGCAACTCTGGGCTGGCCTACCGGAAGTTTGGACAATCTGAGTGTGCCCTGAGAACGAGATATGTGCAGCTCCTATCGGGATTTGTCGGCACATTCGGGCGGTGTTGCTGGACTTGTTTTACCATTGTCAAGGATGTCTTGTAACTGGGATGCCGAGTCTGATCGGATTGTCTTGGGAGAATGAATATCCTTCGTTGACCGTGAGAGCTTGTGATGGGCTAAGTTGGGACTCCCCTGCAAGGATTTGAACTTTCAAAAGCCGTGCCCGCGGTTATGGGAAGATGGGAATTTGTTAATGTACGGTTGTAGATAACCTGAAACTTAACTTAATTAAAATGCACCAACCGCGTGTGTAACCGTGATGGTCTCTTCTCGGCGGAGTCCGGGAAGTGAACAAGGTGTTGGAGTAATGCTTGACATAGGTTGTTCTAGGATCACTTCTTGATCATAGTTGTTCGACCGTGCTTTTGCCTCCTCTTCTCGCTCTCTTTTGCGAATATGTTAGCCACCATATATGCTAGTCGCTTGCTGCAGCTCCACATCATACCTTTGCCTTACCTATAAGCTTAAATAGTCTTGATCGCGAGGGTGTGAGATTGCTGAGTCCCCGTGACTCACAGATTCCTTTCAAAACCAGATGCAGGGACCGATGATACCA
Organism: Triticum urartu; assembly: GCF_003073215.2. NCBI lineage: Eukaryota > Viridiplantae > Streptophyta > Magnoliopsida > Poales > Poaceae > Triticum > Triticum urartu. The sequence goes on from NC_053024.1 coordinate 238,023,704, forward strand.
TTCCAGATGACATGACCGAGCTCAAGTGGGAGTTCGATGAAGACTCTCGTCGTTACTACGTGTCTTTCCCAGATGATCAGTAGTGGTGCCCAGTTGGGGCGATCGGGGACTTTGTCACATTTGGGGGTTGATCTTTATTTTGGTACCGTAGCCGGACCATGAGTGTATTGGATGAATGTAATGACTTATTTATGTATTTGTGTGACGTGGCGAGTGTAAGCCAACTATGTACCTTTCCCCTTTATTTATTTCCATGGGTTGTTGTGAAGATTGCCTCACTTGCGACATTGCTTTCAATGCGGTTATGCCTCTAAGTCGTGCTTCGACACGTAGGAGATATAGACGCATCGAGGGCGTTACAAACTAGAACCTTGATATGATGTTGTTGTGTGGTTTTGCAAACTGTTGTGAATGTCTCAAATCTTTTTCTGAGCATTTACAACCGTTATGCTGTCCGATTTCTCCTAGAAAATTCTAATGCCTTTGCAATTTTTTGTGCTTTCAGATGGCCACCCGTTCCCAGAATCAAGTGGTTCGTCTGACTCGGTGCCTCGATGTACCTGGTCACACGGCCATCCTGTTCCGAGTGATGATCAAGACAGGCTATCAATGGTATCCTGAGTATACCGCCGAGGAGCAGTTTCGAGACTTTAATCAGAGCCAATACCTTTGCACGGTCAGAATATACCCTTCCTATCCTGGAGCTTCTAAAACCCTCCATTGCTCTTATGGACTTGGGGTTACCATCGATATGTCTGTGCAGGATGCAGCTTACTCGATGATGATTATCATACGTGCCAGAACTACCTTGCTTCGCAAGGGTACTATTGGGGATATAATTACTGGAGGTAAACCGGCTAGGAGTGGACGGGTTAGCTCCATGAAGATAGAAGCCCATGAAGACGTGAGGATGGAGGCGCTTTACGAAGGCCCAAAGCCTAAAGGCGGGTTAAGGCCTGTAGATGTAAACCGATTCTTGCATGTAACTTGTATTGTAACTTAGAGGAATAGAGACCGAGCCGGACACGTTTATGATCCGGCCTCGGGACTCTGTAAACCGGCGGGCATCAACCTATGTATATAAAGGGACGACCCGGCCGCGGTTTAGGGACAACAGACAATAACTCGAGAGCCAGGAAAAGCATATTTGCTCCCTAGTCATCGAACCCTAGAAATACCAATCACAACTAGACGTAGGCTTTACCTTCATCGAAGGGGCCGAACTAGTATAAAATCTCTCGTGTCCCTTGTCCGGTTTAACCCCTTTAAGCTAACCTGTAGCGATGGATCCACGACTAAGTCCTTTCACAAGGACATCTGTCGTGACAAACCCACGACAGGTACTATCAGGCTATTTACTGTGACTCTACCCATGAGGATTCACTACTCTGCACCACCACCGAGATGCTTGAGGACAAGGACCGTGAGAATCGTGCCTTGTGAATGGAGCTCTTCAACACTCGTTCTGATCACTGGGCCACTCTGACACGGTTTGCACCTGCCGTGCAGGCTGGGTATATGGACATGAGGGACTTGTACCCCGTGCGGTCTGGTCTGCCAGACTGTATGGACTGGCGTGATGTAGGAGGCATCACCCCTTCCCGTGGACCCCGACTGCCACCGTTTGTTGGACCAAGGCCACATCTGAGTCCTTATGGACCGCAAGCTCCACATGACTGATTGTTTCCAGATGATCATGTTCAGCTCCCAGGACATGGTGGTAATCTCTATGAAGATTACTACGGAGACATCTGAGTTGGTATTAGCTTCACTAGTATTGTAACAGTTGTATTCTCAACAGTCCTGCGTGACTCGTGGGATACGACTTGGTCTGTATCATGTTCCGGAGGTGTAGAAAAATAATGTATAGGAGCTTGGAATGCCTCTGATGAGATGTATCGTCTTTCATCGTAGTTGTACTCTAGCCTGGGCTTGTACTAAACTATGTATGGTGTGTACGACCGTTGATATATATATGGCAGTTTCTATATTACCATGTCATACGGATGAACATCTCTGCATTCCGTGTTATCCATTACATTCGGCACTTCCTTGCCAAGATTGTGCCATCCTTGTCTAAACTCTTGTCTTGTTTTTCCTAGGATGGTCAACACCCGCAACAACCCTGCTGTCCAGGCGCAGGGTGAAGCCAATGCAGCTAGGGATGAGAATCTGCCTCACCTGCCTTCTCTGGCCGAAGTTATGCTGGAGGCAGAAAGAAACAAGCATGAGACCAACTGCTTGCTAAAACGAATTGCGCAGAATACTGCACGTCATCAGAGGAACGACTTGGTGTCAACCAATGACTTTGTCAAGTTGTACCCACCGAAGTTTAATCATTCCATCGAGCCCCTTAATGCGGATGATTGGCTTCGCAGCATCACCCATAAGCTACGTTCTGCCAATGTACCCGAAGCTGATAAGGTTACCTACGCTACCTATCACCTCGAAGGCCCTGCTAGCCTTGGTGGGAAAACTTTGAGGCTATGCGCCCGGCTGGCCAAATCACTACTTGGGCTGAATTCAGTGAGGCTTTCCGTGAGCATCACATTCCGAAGGGTCTCATGGATCGTAAGCGGGAAGAATTCTGCAATTTCACCCAAGGCAGACTGACCATGGATGCATATAGCCGTGAGTTTGGAAATCTGGCACGTTATGCTCCTGAAGAGGTATCCACCGACGCCAAGAAGCAGGCAAGGTTCCGCAAGGGACTTAGCCCCGAGCTTAGCCATGATCTTTGTCTGCACGAGTGCACCTCCTTCCGGAAGCTGGTCAATAAGGCCATCAGTGCTGAGACAGGTCAGACTGACTATGATGCTTCACCCAAGCACTCCCGTGACTTTGGTTCTTCATCCGGCTCTGGATCTTATAAACGCCGGGTCTGGATTCCAAACACAGCTCTGCCACCCAGGTTCACTCTGAGGCCATCCTTTGAGGCGCCTCGCCCCAACCAGCAGTATGCACCGCCCAAGGCCTATGGTGGCCCCGCTGCTAATGCTGCTCCATGCCCCAATGTTGTGACATGCTTCAAGTGTGGAGAGACGGGTCACTACCTGCGCGAGTGCCCCCAGAACAACCCCAATCAGCCTGGAAAGTCCGTTGGTCGTGGCAAGCCAGCGGGAAAGACTTACTATGACAAGCCCGCCACCACTGCACATGGCCGTGTCAACTATGTCTCAGCTGAGGAGACTCATGATGATCCCAACGGCGTCCTTGGTACGCTCCTTGTTAATTGCCATCCGGCAACAGTTCTTTTCGATATAGGAGCATCTCATTCATTTATTTCTGAGAGCTATGCTCGATTGGACAACACCACATTTAGTGACATGCCCACCTCCATGGAAATTCAAACTCCTGGTTCTAGATGGCAAACCTCTAGAATAAGTCATGGAAATGAAATTCTTGTCGATAGATTGGTCTTCCTTGCATCACTGATAGCTCTCAAGTCCTCGGACATAAATATCATCATAGGTATGGACTGGATGTCAGCCCATTATGCTAAGATTTATTGTGCCACTAGAACTGTTCAACTTACTCACCCATTGGGCAAGACAGTCAATGTCTTAACTCGAGTGGCCAAGCGTCAACTCTACTCCATAAATGCCAACCCTCTTCCAGACCTTGAAGATATTCCGGTAGTCTGTGACTTTCCGGATGTCTTTCTAGAAGAACTGCCAGGTGTTCCACCTGACAGGGATGTCGAGTTCGTTATAAAGCTTGTTCCAGGAACCGTCCCAATTTCTAGAAGACCCTATAAGATGGCACCCTTAGAACTAGCCGAGCTTAAGAAACAACTCGATGAGTCCTTGAAAAAGGGTTTCATCCGTCCTAGTTCTTCTCCATGGGCTTGCCCCGTCCTCTTCGTCAAGAAGAAGGATGGAACGGATCAGATGGTTGTAGATTACCGACCTGTCAACTTGGTCACTATCAAGAACAAGTATCCGCTCCCCAGGATCAACGATCTGTATGATCAGCTCGCTGGATCCTCAGTCTTTTCCAAAATGGATTTGAGGTTGGGCTACCATCAAATCAAAATCAAGAATGGGGGCATTCCTAAAACGGCCTTTGATACTCGTTATAGCCAATACGAGTACACCGTCATGTCCTTCGGTTTAACCAATGCCCCAACCACCTTCTCACGGTTAATGAACTCGGTCTTCATGGAGTATTTGGATAAATTCATCGTAGTTTACCTCGATGACATACTCATCTACTCCAAGAATGAAGAGGAACATGCCGAACATCTAAGGCTGGTATTGACGAAACTTCGAGAGCATCGCCTTTATGCCAAATTCTCCAAGTGTGAATTTTGGTTGCCAGAAGTGACCTATCTAGGCCATGTAATCTCTGGTAAGGGTATTACTGTCAATCCCGAGCGAGTTCAAGCCGTCCTTGATTGGACTCCACCTGAAACGGTCAAGCAAATCCGGAGTTTCCTTGGCTTAGCGAGCTACTGTCGCCGCTTCGTCGAGAATTTCTCCAAGGTTGCTAAACCTCTAATGAACTCCTCAAGAAAGATAAAAAGTTTGAGTGGACCCCACAGTGCGAGTTCAGCTTTCAGGAACTAAAAAGACGCCTAACATCTACTGCCGTACTTGTGTCACCAGATTTTTCTAAGGATTTTGTTATCTATTGCGACGCCTCGCGACAAGGACTAGGTTGCATACTCATGCAAGATCGTCATGTGATTGCCTACGCTTCTCGACAGTTGCGTCCACATGAGGATAACTAGGCCACACATGATCTAGAGCTTGCAGCTGTAGGCCATGCACTCAAAACATGGTGACATTACCTTCTCGGTAATCGTTGCGAGATTTACAGCGATCACCAAAGTCTGAAATACATCTTCACCCAACCGGATTTGAATCGCAGGCAAAGACGTTGGGTCGAGTTGATCACAGATTACGACTTAGGAATAACTTACACCCCGGGCAAAGCCAATGTCATGGCTGATGCGCTAAGTCGTAAATCTTATTGTAATAACTTGATGTTACAACAAAGTCAACCACTTCTCCACAAGGAATTCCGTAAGCTTAACCTTCACATTGTTCCTCGAGGATTCCTATCCACCCTGGTGGCGAAGCCTAACCTTACGGATCAAATCATAGTTGCCCAGAAGCGTGATAAGGGCATATCCCGTATTAAGGAAAACATCGCTAACGGAGTTGATAAACGTTTTTCCATGGATGAGCGAGGTGTTGTCTTCTTCGAGAACCGCTTGGTGGTTCCCAAGAAACAACATCTACGTTAGTTGATCCTTAAGGAAGCTCATGAATCCCCTCTCACCATTCATCCCGGTAGTACTAAAATGTATCAAGACCTACGCCAAAGGTTTTGGTGGACTAGGATGAAGAGAGAAATTGCTCAATACATTGCTAGTTGCGACGTCTGTCGTCGTGTTAAAGCAGAGCATCAACGGCCTGCTGGCACCCTTCAACCTTTAGCTATTCTTGAATGGAAATGGGATAAAATCGGTATGGATTTCATTACCGGGTTTCCCAGGACCAAGAGAGGGAATAATGATATCTTCGTTGTTGTCGATCGTATTCCCAAAGTAGCCCACTCCTACCTGTTCGTGAGAGTATAACCGCTAGTCAGCTAGCTGACTTGTACATCTCCTGAATAGTGTCTCTTCATAGTGTTCCATTGGAGATTAACTCAGACCGTGGAAGTCTCTTCACCTCTCGATTTTGGGGAAGTTTCCAAAATGCTATGGGAACTCGTCTCTCCTTTAGCACCACCTTCCACCCCCAATCAAGTGGTCAAGTAGAACGAGTCAATCAAATTTTGGAGGATATGCTCCGAGCTTCTATCATCTCTTTCGGTATGGATTGGGAGAAATGCCTTCCATCCGCCGAGTTCGCTTATAACAATAGTTATCAAGCTAGCTTGGGCAAAGATCCTTTCGAAGTTCTCTATGGACGAAAATGTCGAACGCCTCTTAACTGGTCAGAAACCAGGGAAAGACAACTCTTTGGCCCGGATATGATTCAGGAAGCAGAAGAGCAGGTTCGCATTATTCGTGAGAAATTTAAAACAACCCAATCTCGTCAAAAGAGCCAATATGACCGCAAACATAAGCTCATGACTTATGAAGTTGGCGAGAAGGCTTACCTTCGGGTTACTCCTTTGAAGGGAACCCATCATTTCGGTATCAGAGGAAAATTTGCTCCTCGTTACATTGGACCCTTTCGCATTCTTGCCAAACGAGGAGAAGTTGCCTACCAATTGGAACTACCTCCGCATCTTTCCAGAGTTCACGATGTCTTCCACGTTTCTCAACTCAGGCGTTGCTTCGCGGATCCTATCCGTGGAGTGGACCATGAAACGCTTGATCTCCAAGATAATCTCACATATCGGGAATATCCCATTCGCATCCTTGATCAAGCCGAGCATACCACTCGAAGCCAGAATATCAAGTTTCTCGAGGTTCAATGGTCACACCATTCCGAGAAAGAAGCTACTTGGGAAAGGGAGGATCGTCTTCGAGTTGAGTACCCCACCTTCTTCCCGACGGATCCTAAATCTCGGGACGAGATTCTTTTGAGTGGGGGTGACTTGTCACATCCTAGCTAGTTCATGCATTAGAGCGTTGCATCATGTTTACTTTTCCAGAAATTTGAAATGGGGAAGACAGAACCCCCAACACCCCCCTGAAAACAACTAGGGTTTACTAAAATCATTTTCAATGAACCTGAAATGCCGTTCTAAAAAGTCCACCCTTTTTGGCTTGGGTTAGAACCTGTGAAAAAATGGGTTCACAATTTTCTAGGTCATCACAAGATCATTGAACTAAATAATATGTAACTTGCATTTGGGCATTTAAATGCTAGTAAATATTTTAAATGTCCAAATAATCCCAAACTGAAATGTTCCATGTTGGATATGTTCCATACAGTGAGCATGTGCAGTTTGTTGAATTTTTGAAATGCCTAGGTATTTTTAGAAATGCCACAAACTTGCAGAAATAAAAGAAAATAGAAATAAAATAAAAACATACTTACCTGGCCGCAACCCACCACCTAGCCCACCTGGCGGCCCAGCACTGTGCTTCTTCCCCGCTAGGCAGGCAGGGAGGTGACGCTGGCGTGCGCGAGCTCGCCACGGCGCCACCTGCTTGCCGCTTCACCTCTGGACGCGCTGGACGAACTCCACGTCGCCTCTCCGAACCCCTGTACACATCCATTCTCCCCTTGCCTCTCTTCCTCGCCCTCTCCCGCCATGGCCGACGCACCTGTCGCTGCACCGCCGACGTAGCCGCACTCTCCGTCGTCCTCGCGCCACCTCGTCTTCTCCAGGAGATCCGCCGCCGTCCGCTACGCCGAGCTAGCCGAGCCCCGAGCGCTCGCACGCTCTGCACCACCTCCTTCGACCTCGTCTCCACCAAACACCGCCGGAGATCCCCTTCGCCGTCCCCTCCGCACCATCTTGTCCCCGACCTCACCTTCTGCTCCGTCGTGATCGCAGTGAGCTTAGCCACCTCCCCATCCTTACCGTTCTCTCTATCGAGCACCATAGCGACTGCACGAAGCTTCACCGCATGCACCACCGTCGAGCTCGTCGCCGACGACGCTCCGGCCACCCAACGGCCACAACACCTTGTCCACTACACTCACCGCATCGCCAGGAACCCATAGCACCACCGCACGCCCCTTGCCGTGCTCCCTAGCAACGGGTTCGACCTCGCCCGAACTCCGGCAGCCGCACAGCTCGTCGCCGGCGTCGTTTCCGGCGACCCCGAGCCCAACCACCACCACCACTCGACGCGGCTCACACCCCGCATCATGTAGATGTGCTCCGCCATCGTTTTGGTCGCCGGAGCATGAAACCCGCATCGCCCCGCCGCGTCTGGCCTCGCTGGCGGCTAAACACCGGCGAGTTTGACCCCGCTGACCCAGTTTGACCTTGGGTGGGCCCAGTTTGACCCCCCCAGGGTCACTGACGTGTGGGCCATGCCCCTGTTTAGTTTAGTGTTAGATTAATTAACGCTAACCAATCTTCTATATCTAAATAGCTAGCCCCCACTAACATATTTCTCTCAACATGCAAGCATGCCACATCATCAAGCAACATGCATGGCAAAAGGCCCACCACAACATGCATTCATGCACATGAAAATGTCCACCTCAACATGCAAACATATATTAGATATTTTACAATACATTAATCAAACACAATAAAGCATATGGATTTGCAATTTTAGTTTTTGTAGTATCACTATTAACGTTCCATAGAAATCACATATCATCGAAATGTATTGCAAATATTCCCGCAACAACGTGTGGGGTATCATCTAGTTTAGTTAACGGGTTGACTCACTGACATGTGGACCCAGGCCCTAATTAACCTAGATTAGTGCTAATGTAACACTAACTAACTTTGTTAGTTAGTTGTTACACTGACATGTGGGTCCCAGCCGTCAGGTTTGACCTGGGCTGATGCCTTTGACCTGCTGATGTCACCCTGACGCAATGCTGAAGCAGTAATTCAATTACTGGAATTATTATTATAGAGGAAATTCCAGAAAATACTACAAACTTCAAAAAATCATAGAAATTAATTTGTAACTCCAAATGCAAAGATTTCTATATGAATTTTGATCAGAAAAATACAATATTTCCATCTATATAGGTTTCATGCATGTCAGAAAACTTTAACCTTGCTGTTTAGATGAAACAAGTAAATGCACTTATATCACCTCTTACTTTGGGTTAGCATTTGAATCCTTGATTCAAATGAACTCAAACTAATCTGTTCTAAGTTTCATTAGCCCAAACACACTCATTTTGCCATGTCATTGCATGCATCATATTGTTGCATATTGCCATGTGGTGATTGTGTTTCGATGTGTTCTTCGTGATAGGTTCTGCCTCCGAGGATATTCACGAGTATCCAACTGAAGGGCGGCATCCCACTACCACTCTTTCAGGCAAGCAACCCCATTGATCATTTTGATACAAACCCATCTTCTCGCTTCTGCTCTCGTTTACTGCATTAAGATAACGCGTTTCAAACTGCTGAGTGTTGCAGTAGTTGAACCCACTTCCTCTGCATGACATGTCATTGCCACAGTAACTAGATGAAACCCACTAGCATGTGTAGGAGTTGAATGAGCCATGTTTGTGTTTCCTACCATGCTATGCTTGCTATGCTTAGAGTCATGTCAGATCTGGCTCATCGGGGTGATGAACTAGAATGAATGGTTGTGTCGGTAATGAGAGTGAAGTGTTGAACATGATTTGGTAAAGTTATCGATGAGAGGCCATGTAGGAGTACATGGTGGGTTGTTTCATTGAGGTCGTCCTTAAGAACTGAGATCTGTATGTGTGATTTAAGATTCAGCTACTACCACACATTGGGCCCTAAAATATGACCCCGCTCGACTTACTGACCCCTCTCGTCCTCTGTCCAGGAGTTGCAAGTAGTTTCTGGTGTTTGTAGTTGCTAGAGACCGTGCGTAGCGCTGACCTTAGGGGTGGGCTGTGATGCGGTAGGCTCGTGGCCTGGTGTACCGAGTCGCCCGTTTGGTGTCTTGGGAACCCTGCACACATCGTTTGGGGCCGTTGAGGACACCCCGACCGGATTTCCTTGCGGATGGAACCTGAATAAGCGATAAACCTGGACTAGAGACTTGCGTGGTTAGTCAGGTCATGGTCTACACCCACGTCGGCTTTCACTTGAAGTTTGCCGAGCACATGTCATGTGCAGACGCTAAGTGGTGGGAACATGTGTGACGAAGTACACCCCTGCAGGGTATAAAACTACTCGAATAGCCGCGTCCGTGGTAAAGGACTACTTGGTCGCTTATGTAGTTCATAGACAAGTTAATTGTTACTACTAAAAGACTCAAGATAAGTGTGAGTACCGCAGATGGCCCTCTCGTAGGATGACGAGGGAGGATCCACGGTGGAGTATTGTGATGGTGATTAGTGGACTCGTGTGCGAAAACTATTTTACAAGTGGTGTCTCATAGGATAGCTTAGCCAAGAGTCAAAGCTGGCTTGCTGCAATAACTCCACTACCTTCTTGAGAATGTGCATGTGTAGTAGGATCTGTTGTAAGACTTGCTGAGTACCTTTGTACTAATGTTGCTTTAATTACTATTTTCAGATGACAACACTGATGTCTACTACACAACCTTCTTCTTGTAGATGTTGTTGGGCCTCCAAGTGCAGAGGTTTGTAGGACAGTAGAAAATTTCCCTCAAGTGGATGACCTAAGGTTTATCAATCCGTAGGAGGCATAGGATGAAGATGGTCTCTCTCAAGCAACCCTGAAACCAAATAACAAAGAGTCTCTTGTGTCCCCAACACACCCAATACAATGGTAAATTGTATAGGTGCACTAGTTCGGCGAAGAGATGGTGATACAAGTGGTATATGGATAGTAGATAATGGTTTTTGTAATATGAAACAAGGCCTAGGGTTCATACTTTCACTAGTGCAAGTGCCCTCAACAATAATAACATAATTGGATCACATAACTATCCCTCAACATGCAACAAAGAGTCACTCCAAAGTCATTAGTAGCGGAGAATAAACGAAGAGATTATGGTAGGGTACGAAACCACCTCAAAGTTATTCTTTCCAATCAATCCGTTGGGCTATTCCTATAAGTGTCACAAACAACCCTAGAGTTTGTACTAGAATAACACCTTAAGACACAAATCAACCAAAACCCTAATGTCACCTAAATACTCCAATGACACCTCAAGTATTCGTGGGTATGATTATACGATATGCATCACACAATCTCAGATTCATCTATTCAACCAACACATAGAACCTCAAAGAGTCCCCCAAAGTTTCTACCGAAGAGTCAAGAAGAAAACGTGTGCCAACCCTTATGCATAGATTCCCAAGGTCAGGGAACCCGCAAGTTGATCACCAAAACATACATCAAGTGGATCATAGAATACCCCATTGTCACCACAGGTATCCCACAGAAGACATACATCAAGTGTTCTCAAATCCTTAAAGACTCAATCCGATAAGATAACTTCAAAGGGAAACTAAATCCATTACAAGAGAGTAGAGGGGGAGAAACATCATAAGATCCAACTATAATAGCAAAGCTCGCGATACATCAAGATTGTACCACGTTAAGAACATGAGAGAGAGATCAAACACATAGCTACTGGTACATACCCTCAGCCCCGAGGGAGAACTACTCCCTCCTCGTCATAGAGAGCGTCGGGATGATGAAGATGGCCACCGGAGAGGTATTCCCCCTCCGGCAGGGTGCCGGAACAGGTCTAGATTGGTTTTCGGTGGCTACGGAGGCTTCTGGCTCCGGAACTCCTGATCTATTCTGCTCCCCAAAGTTTTTAGGGTATATGGGTATATATGGGAGGAAGAAATACGTCGGTGGACCTCCGGGCTGTCCATGAGGCAGGGGGGCGTGCCCAGGGGGCGCCCCTCACCCTCGTGGGCAGCCCGGGACTCTCCTGGTCCAACTCGGATACTCCATGGGCTTCTTCTATTCCAAAAATAAGTTCCGTGAATTTTTAGGTCAATTGGACTCCGTTTGATTTTCCTTTTCTGCCATACTCTAAAACAAGAAAAAAACAGAAACTGGCACTGGGCTCTGGATTAATAGGTTAGTCCCAAAAATCATATAAAATAGCATATAAATGCATATAAAACATCCAAGGTTGATAATATAATAGCATGGAACAATCAAAAATTATAGATACGTTGGAGACGTATCAGCATCCCGAAGCTTAATTCTTGCTCATCCTCGAGTAGGTAAATGATAAAAACAGAATTTTTGATGTCGAATGCTACCTAACATATTTATCCATGTAATTCTTTATTGTGGAAAGAATATTCAGATCCATAAGATTCAAGACAAAAGTTTAATATTGACATAAAAATAATAATACTTCCAGCATACTAACAAAGCAATTATGTCTTCTCAAAATAACATGGCCAAAGAAAGCTATCCCTACAAAATCATATATTCTGGCTATGCAACATCTTCACCACACAACGTATTTAAATCATGCACAACCCCGATGACAATCCAAGAAATTGGTTCATACTTTTGATGTTCTTAAACTTTTTCAATCTTCACGCAATACATGCGCATGAGCCATGGACATAGCACTATAGGTGGAATAGAATGGTGGTTGTGGAGAAGACAAAAAGGAGAAGATAGTCTCACATCAACTAGGCATATCAACGGGCTATGGAGATGCCCATTAATAGATATCAATGTGAGTGAGTAGGGATTGCCATGCAATGGATGCACTAGAGCTATAAGTGTATGAAATCTCAAAAAGAAACTAAGTGGGTGTGCATCCAACTCGCTTTCATTGGAATATACAAGCCAAGTTCCATAATGAAAGATTCCCACTAGTATATGAAAGTGACAAAACAAGAGACTCTCTATCATGAAGATCATGGTGTTACTTTGAAGCACAAGTGTGGTAAAAGGATAGTAGCATTGCCCCTTCTCTCTTTTTCTCTCATTTTTTTATTTGGGACTTTTCTCTTTTTTTATGGCCTCCTTTTTTCTCTTTTTTATTTGGGCTTCTTTGGCCTCTTTTATTTATTTTTTCGTCCGGAGTCTCATCCCGACTTGTCGGGGAATAATAGTCTCCATCATCCTTTCCTCACTGGGACAATGCTCTAATAATGATGATCATCACACTTTTATTTACTTACAACTCAAGAATTACAACTCGATACTTAGAACAAGATATGACTCTATATGAATGCCTCCAGCGGTGTATCGGGATGTGCAATGACTCATGAGTGACATGTATGAAAGAATTATGATCGGTGGCTTTGCCACAAATATGATGTCAACTACATGATCATGCAAAGCAATATGACAATGATGAAGCATGTCATAATAACGGAACGATGGAAAGTTGCATGGCAATATATCTCGGAATAGCTATGGAAATGCCATAATATGGTGGCTGTTTTGAGGAAGGTATATGGTGGTTTTAAGGTACCGGCGAAAGTTGCGTGGTACTAGAGAGGCTAGCAATGGTGGAAGGGTGAGAGTGCGTATAATCCATGGACTCAACATTAGTCATAAAGAACTCACATACTTATTGCAAATATTTATTAGTTATTGAAACAAAGTATTACGCGCATGCTCCTAGGGGGATAGATTGGTAGGAAAAGACCATCGCTCGTCCCCGACCGCCACTCATAAGGAAGACAATCAATAAATAAATCATGCTCCGACTTCATCACATAACGTTTCACCATATGTGCATGCTACGGGAATCACAAACTTTAACACAAGTATCTCTCAAATTCACAACTACTCAACTAGCATGACTCTAATATCACCATCTTCATATCTCAAAACAATTATCAATCATCAAACATCTCATAGTATTCAATGCACTTTATATGAAAGTTTTTATTATATCCCTCTTGGATGCCCATCATATTAGGACTAAATTCATAACCAAAGCAAATTACCATGCTGTTCTAAAGACTCTCAAAATAATATAAGTGACGCATGAGAGTTCATCTATTTCTACAAAATAAAACCACCACCGTGCTCTAAAAAGATATAAGTGAAGCACTAGAGCAACAACAAACTACTCCGAAAGATATAAGTGAAGATCAATGAGTAGTCGAATAATTATGCAACTATATGAAGACTCTCTAACATTTAAGAATTTCAGATTTTGGTATTTTATTCGAACATCAATCAAAATAAAATAAAATAAAATGACGCTCCAAGCAAAACACATATCATGTGGTGAATAAAAATATAGCTCCAAGTAAAGTTACCGATGAACGAAGACGAAAGAGGGGATGCCTTCCGGGGAATCCCCAAGCTTAGGATCTTGGTTTTCCTTGAATATTACCATGGGGTGCCTTGGGCATACCCAAGATTAGGCTCTTTCCACTCCTTATTCCATAGTCCATCGAATCTTTACCCAGAACTTGAAAACTTCACAACACAAAACTTAACAGAAAACTCGTAAGCTCCGTTAGTGAAAGAAAACAAAACACCACTTCAAGGTACAGTAATGAACTAATTCTTTATTTATATTGGTGTTAAACCTACTGTATTCCAACTTCTCTATGTTTTATAAACTCTTTTACTAGCCATAGATTCATCAAAATAAGTAAACAACACATGAAAAACAGAATCTGTCAAAAACAGAACAGTCTGTAGTAATCTGTAACTAACGCAAACTTCTGGAACTCATAAAATTCCCAAATAAATTGGTGGACCTGAGGAATTTGTCTATTAATCATATGCAAACAGAATTCACTAAATATCACTCTCAAATAAAAAATGGCAGCAATTCTCGTGAGCGCTAAAGTTTCTGTTTTTACAGCATGATCGCAAAGACTTTCCCCAAGTCTTCCCAAAAGTTCTACTTGGCACAAACAGTAACTAAAACATAAAACCACATCTAAACAGAGGCTATATGAATTATTTACTACTAAACAGGAGCAAAAGGCAAGGAACAAGAATAAAATTGGGTTGCCTCCCAACAAGCGCTATCGTTTAACGCCCCTAGCCAGGCATGATGATTTCAATGATGCTCACATAAAAGATAAGAATTGAAACATAAAGAGAGCATCTTGAAGAATATGACTAGCACATTTAAGTATAACCCACTTCCTATGCATAGGGATTTTGTGAGCAAACAACTTATGGGAACAATAATCAACTAGCATAGGAAGGCAAAACAAGCATAACTTCAAAACTTTAAGCACATAGAGAGGAAACTTGATATTATTGCAATTCCTACAAGCATATGTTCCTCCCTCATAATAATTTTCAGTAGCAACATGAATGAATTCAACAATATAACCAGCACCTAAAGCATTATTTTCATGATCTACAAGCATAGAAAATTTACTACTCTCCGCATAAGCAAATTCTTCTCATGAATAATAGTGGGAGCAAACTCAACAAAATAATTATCATGTGAGGCATAATCCTATTGAAAACTAAAATCATGATGACAAGTTTCATGGATATCATTATTATTTATAGCATACAATTCATCACAATAATCATCATAGATAGCAACTTTGTTCTCATAATCAATTGAAACCTCTTCCGAAATAGTGGATTCATCACAAAATAAAGTCATGACCTCTCCAAATCCACTTTCATAATTATAATCATCATAAATAGGAGGCATGCTATCATCATAATAAATTTGCTCATCAAAACTTGGGGGACAAAAAATATCATCTTCATCAAACATAGCTTCCCCAAGTTTGTGGCTTTGCATATCATTAGCATCATGGATATTCAAGGAATTCATACTAACAACATTGCAATCATGCTCATCATTCAAATATTTAGTGCCAAACATTTTATAGATTTCTTCTTCTAGCACTTGAGCACAATTATCCTTTCCATCATACTCATGAAAGATATTAAAAAGGTGAAGCGTATGAGACAAACTCAATTCCATTTTTTGTAATTTTCTTTTATAAACTAAACTAGTGATAAAACAAGAAACTAAAAGACTCGATTGCAAGATCTAAAGATATACCTTCAAGTGCTAACCTCCCCGGCAATGGCGCCAGAAAAGAGCTTGATGTCTACTACACAACCTTCTTCTTGTAGACGTTGTTGGGCCTCCAAGTGCAGAGGTTTGAAGGACAGTAGCGAATTTCCCTCAAGTGGATGACCTAAGGTTAATCAATCCATAGGAGGCGTAGGATGAAGATGGTCTATCTCAAGCAACCCTGCAACCAAATTACAAATGTGTCCCCAACACAATGGTAAATTGTATAGGTGCACTACTTCGGCGAAGAGATGGTGATACAAGTGGTATATGGATAGTAGATAATGGTTTTTGTAATCTGAAAATATAAAAACAGCAAGGTAACTAATAATAAAAGTGAGTGTAAACGGTATTGCAATGCGTTGAAACAAGGCCTAGGGTTCATACTTTCACTAGTGCAAGTTCCCTCAACAATAATAACATAATTGGATCACATAACTATCCCTCAACATGCAACAAAGAGTCACTCCAAAGTCACTAATAGTGGAGAACAAATGAAGAGATTATGATAGGGTACGAAACCACCTCAAAGTTATTCTTTCCAATCAATCTGTTGAGCTATTCCTATAAATGTCACAAACAACCCTAGAGTTCGTATGAGAATAACACCTTAAGACACAAATCAACCAAAACCCTAATGTCACCTAGATACTCCAATGTCACCTCAAGTATCCGTGGGTATGGTTATACGATATGCATCACACAATCTCAGATTCATCTATTCAACCAACACATAGAACCTCAAAGAGTTTCCCAAAGTTTCTAATGGAGAGTCAAGACGAAAACGTGTGCAACCCTTATGCACAGATTCCCAAGGTCACGGAACCCGCAAGTTGATCACCAAAACATACATCAAGTGGATCATAGAATACCCCATTGTCACCATAGGTATCCCACACAAGACATACATCAAGTGTTCTCAAATCCTTAAAGACTCAATCCGATAAGATAACTTCAAAGGGAAACTCAATCCATTACAAGAGAGTAGAGGGGGAGAAACATCATAAGATCCAACTATCATAGCAAAGCTCGCGATACATCAAGATTGTACCACCTCAAGAACACGAGAGAGAGAGAGTGAGAGATCAAACACATAGCTACTGGTACATACCCTCAGCCCCGAGGGAGAACTACTCCCTCCTCATCATGGAGAGCACCGGGATGATGAAGATGGCCACCGGAGAGGTATTCCCCCGCCGGCAGGGTGCCGAAACGGGTCTAGATTGGCCTTCGGTGGCTACAGAGGCTTCTGGCGGCGGAACTCCCGATCTATTCTGCTCCCCAAAGTTTTTAGGTTATATGGGTATATATGGGAGGAAGAAGTACGTCGGTGGACCTCCGAGCTGTCCATGAGGCAGGGGGCGCGCCCTAGGGGGGTGGGCGCGCCCCCACCCTCGTGGGCAGCCCGGGACTCTCCTGGTCCAACTCCGATACTCCGTGGGCTTCTTTTGGTCCAAAAATAAGTCCCGTGAAGTTTCAGGTCAATTGGACTCCATTTGATTTTCCTTTTCTGCGATACTCTAAAACAAGAAAAAAAACAGAAACTGACACTGGGCTCTGGGTTAATAGGTTAGTCCCAAAAATCATATAAAATAGCATATAAATGCATATAAAACATCCAAAGTTGATAATATAATTGCATGGAACACTCAAAAATTATAGATACGTTGGAGACATATCAAACACCGCCCCCTCCGATGGGTTTTATGTAGATCTCAACGTTGACGAGTGACTTGCCACCCAGGTGGTGATCTAAGCTTGTGAAGGGCCTATGTAGATAGACAGGCTTCGTCAAGCCCTCTTTCTTTCTAGTTGTCTGTACTCAGACAATTTTGCTTCCGCATGTGCTTTTATGTTTGTATGACTTTTGTGTCAGGTCATGTGACCCCTATCTGTATGAACATGTTATGTATGGCTCTCTGGAGCCTTTAAATAAAGTACTTTGAGTTGTAGAGTTTTGTTGTGATGCCATGGTGTATTTACACATATCGAGCATATTGTGTGTATGATTGAAATGCTTGGTATGTGTGGGATCCGACAATCTAGTTGTTTATCCTTGGCAGCCTCTCTTATCGGGAAATGTAGTCTAGTGCTTCCATGAGCCATAGTAGTCCGCTACAGCCTGGTTCACTGGAGTCCTGCTAGCCCAGCACTACTGCTCCGAAACACTTGACTGGCCGGCATGTGTTTCACCTTGTTCCTGTGTCTGTCCCTTTGGGGAAATGTCACGCAGTGACATCCAGAGTCCTGCCTAGCCTTCTACAGCCCGGGTTCCCGGAGTCTTGTTAGCCCAGTGCTACAGCCCGGATTCACACACTGCTGACCGACATGCTCGATGTTGATTCATGTATGCCTGTCCTCGTAAGTTTGTGCCGCTTTTGGTTCACGACTAGCCATGTCGGCCCGGGTTCTCTGCCATATGGATGCTAGTGACACTATCATATACGTGAGTCAAAAGGCGCAAACGGTCCGGGGCCATGGTAAGGCGACACCCATGGGAATACCGTGCGTGAGGCCTCAAAGTGATATGAGGTGTTACAGGCTAGATCGGTGTGTGTAGGATCTAGAAGTAGATGTGTCTAGAGGGGGGCGATTAGACACATAATGCTCAAGTTGCAATTTTTTTAAGTATTTTTTGGTTTAAGTGAAGTTTAGGCACAATTTCAACACACACAATACATATCATGCAAGCATGCAAAGAATATATGAGCAGCGGAATGTAAAGCATGCAACTTGCAAGAATGTAAAGGGAAGGGTTTGGAGAATTCAAACACAATTGGAGACACGGATGTTTTTCCTGTGGTTCGGATAGGTGGTGCTATCCTACATCCACGTTGATGGAGACTTCAACCCACGAAGGGTAACGGTTGCGCGAGTCCACACAGGGCTCCACCCAAGGGTAACGGTTGCGCGAGTCCACACAGGGCTCCACCCACGAAGGGTCCACGAAGAAGCAACCACCCACAAAGGGTCCACGAAGAAGCAACCTTGTCTATCCCACCATGGCCATCGCCCACACAGGACTTGCCTCACTAGCGGTAGATCTTCACGAAGTAGGTGATCTCCTTGCCCTTACAAACTCCTTGGTTCAACTCCACAATCTTGTCGGAGGCTCCCAAGTGACACCTAGCCAATCTAGGAGACACCACTCTCCAAGAAGTAACAAATGGTGTGTAGGTAATGAACTCCTTGCTCTTGTGCTTCAAATGATAGTCTCCCCAACACTCAACTCTCTCTCATAGGATTTGGATTCGGTGGAAAGAAGATTTGAGTGGAAAGCAACTTGGGAAGGCTAGAGATCAAGATTCATATGGTAGGAATGGAATGTCTTGGTCTCAACACATGAGTAGGTGGTTCTCTCTCAGAACATATGAGTTGGAATGGTGTGTGTGTTCTGATGGCTCTCTCATCGAATGAGAAGGAGGTGGAGGGGTATATATAGCCTCCACACAAAATCCAACCGTTACACAGTTTTCCAATCTCGGTGGGACCGAATCAATAAACTCGGTTGGACCGAAAATGTAAACCTAGTGACCGTTAGAGATTTCGGTGGGACCGACTGGATCAACTCGGTGGGACCGATGTGCTGGGGTTATGGTAAATCCAAAACTCGGTTTGACCGATTACTCAAACTCGGTGGGACCGATTTGGGTAATAAGTGAAACTGAGATTTGGCCAAGTAAACTCGGTGGAACCGATTGCATATCTCGGTGGGACCGACAATATTGTAATGGGTAACAGAGAGTTTGCAAGCCCATCTCGGTGAGACCGAGATCCCATCGGTGAGACCGAAATGATTAGGGTTTGGCAATGGCTTAAGACAAGTGGAACTCGGTGGCGCCGGATAGGAAGAATCGGTAGGACCGAGTTCGGCTTAGGGTTTAGGTCATATGTGGAGGTGGGAAAGTAGCTGAGGGTTTTGGAGCATATCACTGAGCACATGAAGCAAGAGGCTCATTAAGCAACACCTCATCCCTCCTTAATAGTATTGGCTTTTCCTAAAGACTCAATGTGATCTTGGATCACTAAAATGTAAAATGAGGAGTCTTGAGCTTGAAGCTTTAGCCAATCCTTTGTCCTTAGAATCTTGAAGGAGTTCCCACAACCTTTAGTCCATGCCACTCCATTGTTGAACTTGTCTGAAACATGCTAGATTGAAATGTTAGTCCAACAAGAGATATGTTGTCATCAATTATCAAAACCACCTAGGGAGCACTTGTGCTTTCAATCTCCCCCTTTTTGGTAATTGATGGCAACATACATCAAAGCTTTAGATAAAGATATAAAGAACAGCAGGTACAGCTTTGGAAGAACATGTAACAAGAATAGGCTCCCCCTACATGTATGCACTCATGTAAATATGAAATATAGAGACATGTGAGAGCACAACCATGACAGAGTAGGCAATGTGTTACATGCATCTTGGCCATATGCATCAGAGCAAAAGATTATCAAGGAAAATACCTTCATGCTCATGAGTCCTTCTTGCAAACAGTATGTACATAAGCAAGAACTCCTCACACTCATGATTTTGATGCATATACTTACCTTGTGGTCTTGAGTTGGCTTAGGATGGAATGAACCTGCACAAACAAGGTTAGATAACACAGGTACGTCCACTAGCCAGAGCAAACAAAAGAAACCACAAGAATACCAAGATTGGGATGACATGTAGAGAGTGAGTACAAGGTACCATATTGAATTCAACATGTCCCCAAGAATAAAGATATGCAATGAATTTGACTGATTTCTTTTCCTTAGGTGTCTTGCTCCCCCTGAATCTTACATGGGATATTGGGAGAAGATAGGAAACATAAAATCAGAGCTGAGTAGAACTAAATTCAAATGAGTTCATATGAACATGTCTTTCCCCCAAAAAGACATGTGGCATTTCTCCTCTTGAGCATCAAGCATTTGGGATTGGGATCCTTGAGTATTCTCTCCCCCTTGGAGATTTCTTTCTTCCCCTTAATATATGGGATCCTTGAGTATTCTCTCCCCCTTAGTACTTTCTCCTTTGTAGGTGATAAGCTTTTGATGTGATCTCTCTCTCTGATGATAAGCTTTGATGTGATCTCTCTCTCCCCCTTTGACATCAATTTCCAAGAAGGTTTTTTTTCTTGGAATCCGTCGAATGGGTTTGGTCCTTGAGATTCAGTACAAAGCAGTGAATAAAACTGTGATGCTTGTAGAGGACAAGATTCATTGAGTGGAGCTGGATTAAAAGAAATATAGATAGTGTGGCAAACTGTTTTTCCAGTTTTGAAATCGGTGGCACCGAGTGGCATGTTTCGGTAGTACCGAAGGGATTCGGTTGGACCGAGAATAGCTATTCGGTGAAACCGAGTTCATTACAGAGAGAAACACTTGTCACCTCAGCTCACTGGTCAAGTAAGATCTCACAAAGATTTTCGATGAATTAGCTGAAAGATTTGCAAGGAATTTGATGCAGAAATATGCAGAACAAAAATCAAAAAGAAAAGAGTGGAAGTTTCTAGATGAAGTTTTTTTTGATTGAAAAAGAAAGAAACAAATATGCAAGGGACAAATGCAATAACTCAGAAAAGAACACGAGAGAACTTCATCTAGAATTGGGCGGTGACATAGTCACCTATGTTAGAGTATATTGACTTAGGAGTCAAGTGAGAACACTTGATCATAGGTCATACTCATCGTTTAAGCTCAAAATGGGGTTACCATTTTTCGTTTAAGCATCTTGATGTATTTACATCTTGTTGAGTTGCTTTGACTCATGTCCTGGAGTAAAGCTTCTCTAAGATGAAATAACATACCTTGGGTGATGATGTGGTTCTTGCTCATGTAGTTGAACTTGTGTGGGTGCTCAAGGTTGATGTAGCTCATCGAGAGTTGGGAGCACCATTTGGAGTTTGAGTTCATCTACCTACATGGGTTAGTTCTTGCAAGGAAGAGCACTTGTGTATCCAAAAATGACAATGATGAAGCTCAATCATAGAATTTGTCAAAGGATATGTTTGTATGGTTTTGTGCTTCCTTGTCTTCAACCACTATTGTGTAGAGTCTTGGTGATGTAGAGATCGCTCAGGATATGAGTGAGTCGCAATCTCATGGAATTAGATTCAACCAAGCACCTACATGGGTTAGACAACATGCAAGGTGCAAATATATCCAAGACATAAGATAGTTATCATAAGAGATATATCATGGATTAGTCATAAGCTCATGTCTTGCATGTATCCAATGGAGTTTCTACTCCAAGTTCGAAGCATCAATGATGTTCAATTCTCCTCTCAACCTGCAAAACGCTTTCTCATCAAGTGGTTTAGTGAATATATCCGCTAATTGCTTATCGGTGCGAACATGCTTAAGACTGATGTCACCCTTAGCAACATGATCTCGAATGAAATGATGACGAACTTCAATATGCTTAGTCTGAGAATGTTGTACAGGATTATGACCAATTTTGATAGCACTTTCATTGTCACAAAGCAGTGGAACATGTTTCACATAAATCCCATAATCTTTAAGAGTTTGGATCATCCAAAGTAATTGAGCACAACATGAACCAGCGGCAATGTATTCAGCTTCGGCGGTGGATAAGGATACCGAGTTTTGTTTCTTGGAAGACCAATACACAAGAGATCTACCAAGAAATTGACAAGTACCCGAAGTGGACTTTCTATCAACCTTGTCTCCGGCATAATCCGAGTCGGAATAGCCAACAAGATCAAAAGAAGACCTCTTAGGATACCAAATGCCAAAATTTGGTGTATGGATTAAATATCTCACTATCCTTTTCACAGCCTTAAGATGACAATCTTTAGGAGCAGCTTGATATCGTGCACACATACACACACTTAGCGTAATATCGGGACGTGAAGCACATAGGTATAACAATGAACCAATCATAGAGCGGTAAACCTTTTGATCAACCGGTTCACCATCTTTGGTTAAATCATTATGTCCACTAGTAGGCATGGGTGTAGACATACCTTTGCATTCTTGCATATTGAACTTCTTGAATAAGTCCTTGGTGTACTTTGTTTGAGAGACAAATGTACCTTCCTTAGTTTGCTTGATTTGCAACCCGAGAAAGAATTTGAGTTCACTCATCATAGACATCTCAAACTTCTCTAACATTAGCTTTCCAAACTTTTCACTAAAGAGGGGGTTAGTTGAACCAAATATGATATCATCAACATAAATTTGGCATACAAATAGCTGTCCATTAACCCTTTTAGTAAAAAGAGTAGAATCAATTTTACCAATTGCAAAACCACTTTTAGTAAGGAACTTGGTTAAGCATTTATACCATGCTCTAGGAGCTTGTTTAAGACCATAAAGAGCTTTGTGAAGTTTGTAAACATGATTTGGTTTCTTAGGATTGATAAAGCCGGGAGGTTGTTTGACATAAACTTCCTCCTCTATTTCACCATTTAGAAAAGCACTTTTAATGTCCATTTGATACAAGGTGATATTATGGTGATTGGAATAGGCAAGTAAGAAGCGAATGGACTCGAGTCTAGCAACGGGAGCGTACGTCTCACCATAGTCCATACCTTCGACTTGTGTGTATCCTTGGGCGACGAGACGTGCTTTGTTGCGAACCACTTGTCCATCTTCATCTTGCTTGTTGTGAAACACCCATTTGGTACCAATGATGTTGTGGTTGTTGTCGGGATTCTCAACCAATGTCCAAACTTGGTTTCTCTCAAAATTATGTAGCTCTTCATGCATAGCGTTTATCCAATCTGGATCTTCCAATGCTTCTTCAACCTTCAAAGGTTCAATGCTAGAGATGAATGAATAGTTTTCACAAAAGTTAGCTAAACGAGTTTTTGAGCGAGTGATTCTCCCGGTTTGTATATCATTTAGGATTTCCTCGACGGGATGATCTTTGGCAATTCTTGCTCGAACTCGTGAGAGCTTTTGCTTGGGTCTTCGTTGAACATCTTCTTCATCTTGTTCTTCTTATTGGCCTTCTTCATTGTTGACGTCATCGTTCTCTTGTCGTGGTGGAGAAGGAGGTTGTTGATGTTCGTCTTGACGTATTTCCTCGTTTTCTTCATCTTGATGTGTCCCACTTGTGGATGCTTCCGTGTCGATTCCTGGTTCACCTTGTCGTGAAGTAGAAGCTTCCACTTGGACGGATGAAGTACTCTCCTTCACCTCCGTTGGACGAATTTTGCCAATGGACAGGTCTTGAATTGCTTCTGAAGGGTCTTTGTCTCCTACATCAATTGGCAATTGCTCTACTTGCGAGTCATTAGATTCATCAAACTTCACATCTACCGTCTCTTCAACCTTTCGGGTGAAATTGTTGTAGACACGGTAAGTGTGAGAGTTTGAGCCATAACCAAGTAGAAAACCTTCATGAGATTTAGGAGCAAACTTTGAACGACGATGCTTATCAAGAATGTAGCACTTTGAGCCGAATACTCAAAAGTATCCAACTTGAGGCTTGTTACCGGTGAGGAGCTCGTATGCCGTCTTGCCGAGTAGCTTGTGAAGATATAAGCGATTTGTTGTGTGACAAGCTCTCTCAACCGCTTCTTCCCAAAAGTGCTTTGGCGTCTTGTATTTATCAAGCATCGTTCTTGCCATTTCGATGAGCGTCCGGTTCTTCCTCTCAACAACTCCATTTTGTTGAGGTGTGTACGTAGCCGAGAACTTGTGTGAAATCCCTTCTTCGTCAAGAAAGGTGTCCACATTTGCGTTCTTGAACTCCGTTCCGTTGTCACTCTGAACCTTCTTGATCTTCACATCAAACTGATTTTGGGCTTTCCTAGCGAAGTTTCTGAAGATCTTCTGGACCTGCGACTTGTCATTAAGAAAGAACACCCACGTAAATCTTGAAAAGTCATCAACTATAACTAGACCAAAAGAATTTCCACCGAGACTCTTGTAGGCGTTGGGACCAAAAAGATCCATGTGAAGTAGCTCGAGTGGTCTCCTTGTGGTCATGATGTTCTTCACGGGATGTCTTCCTCCAACCTGTTTACCTGCTTGACAAGCACTGCAAAGTCTATCCTTATCAAATATGACATCGTTAACTCTAAGGATATGATTTCCTTTAATAAGCTTGTCAAGGTTTCTCATGCCAACGTGACCTAGTCGTCTATGCCACAACCAACCTTTTGAGGATTTAGCAACAAAGCAAGTTTTAGGTTGTGCCTTTTTAGAGAAATCGACAATGTAAAGATCTCCTCTACGCATACCCGTAAAGACCATTTTATGATTGTCTCGATGAAATACTTGGCAATCTACCTCAGTAAATAGGACATTCAAACCGAAATCAGCGAGTCTAGATACTGAAAGTAAGTTGTAGCCAAGAGATTCAACGAGCATGACATTTTGAATGGAACTATCATGTGAGATGGCCACCTTACCAAGTCCAACCACTTTACCCTTTGAATTATCACCAAAGGTGACATATTTTCGAGGGCCGTCATTTTCAGCAAGCTCACGAAACATCTCTTCATCTCCGGTCATATGATCAGTACATCCACTATCAAGAACCCATTCCTTTCCTCCTGATTCATATCCCCGAAGATTTGCCATAAGACCAAAATGTCTCATTGCATCATCAAGATCGAAGTCACTATCATCATCATCATAATATTCATGTTCATCATGATCTTGTGATTCATCATTTCCTAGAGAGGGTAATTCATCAGATAAATGATCATCAAAGTGGTCACTTTTATGAATTCTTATAGCTTTGAGTATGATATCATTAATGATTCCAACATCTCCTTTAGCATGCTTAAGATTGGCAAGTTCAAGAAGACATTTACCAAAACTAGGATCACCAGAGTTCATCTTACTCAAGGCAATAGATTTATGGAGAATTTCATCCAAAGTTTTCAAGGAATGATCGGGAAATCGTTCCTCAAGAAATTTCCATATAGTATAGGCACAACTTTGAGTAGGCAAACTAGCAATCAAGTTTTTGGGCAATCCTCTAATGATGAGCTCAATAGTTCTAAGATTGCGAATCATGTCAATATCTTCATCTAGGGTGGGATGCAAAGGATCAATATGAGGTGTACAAGGGCTAGCAATATACTTGTTCAAATGATATTGATTGAAGATTACAAGCATCTCATTTTTCCACTCATGAAAATACTTTCCATCAAGAATAGGCACTCTATGTCTAAGACTCCCTAGAGTAGACACATCCATCTTCCTCCAATGGTGATTAAACCAAAGCAATGGAGACCAAAGCTCTGATACCACTTGTCGGATCTAGAAGTAGATGTGTCTAGAGGGGTGTGATTAGACACATAATGCTCAAGTTGCAATTTTTTTTAATTTTTTTTCAGTTTAAGTGAAGTTTAGGCACAATTTCAACACACACAATACATATCATGCAAGCATGCAAAGAGTATATGAGCAGCGGAATGTAAAGCATGCAACTTGCAAGAATGTAAAGGAAAGGGTTTGGACAATTCAAACACAATTGGAGACATGGATGTTTTTCCCGTGGTTCGGATTGGTGGTGCTATCCTACATCCACGTTGATGGAGACTTCAACCCACGAAGGGTAACGGTTGCGCGAGTCCACACAGGGCTTCACCCAAGGATAACGGTTGCGCGAGTCCACACAGGGCTCCACCCACGAAGGATCCACGAAGAAGCAACCACCCACAAAGGGTCCACGAAGAAGCAACCTTGTCTATCCCACCATGGCCATCGCCCACACAGGACTTGCCTCACTAGCGGTAGATCTTCACGAAGTAGGCGATCTCCTTGCCCTTACAAACTCCTTTGTTCAACTCCACAATCTTGTCGGAGGCTCCCAAGTGACACCTAGCCAATCTAGGAGACACCACTCTCCAAGAAGTAACAAATGGTGTGTAGGTAATGAACTCCTTGCTCTTGTGCTTCAAATGATAGTCTCCCCAACACTCAACTCTCTCTCATAGGATTTGGATTTGGTGGAAAGAAGATTTGAGTGGAAAGCAACTTGGGAAGGCTAAAGATCAAGATTCATATGGTAGGAATGGAATTTCTTGGTCTCAACACATGAGTAGGTGGCTCTCTCTCAGAACATGTGAGTTGGAATGGTGTATGTGTTCTGATGTCTCTCACCCGAATGAAGAGGAGGTGGAGGGGTATATATAGCCTCCACACAAAATCCAACCGTACACAGTTTTCCAATCTCGGTGGGACCGAATCAATAAACTCGGTCGGACCGAAATGTAAACCTAGTGACCGGTTAGAGATTTCGGTGGGACCGACTGGATCAACTCGGTGGGACCGATGTGCTGGGGTTAGGGTAAATCCAAAACTCGGTTTGACCGGTTACTCAAACTCGGTGGGACCGATTTGGGTAATAAGTGAAACTGAGATTTGGCCAAGTAAACTCGATGGAACCGATTGCATATCTCGGTGGGACCGACAATATTGTAATGGGTAACAGAGAGTTTGCAAGCCCATCTTGGTGAGACCGAGATCCCATCGGTGAGACCGAAATGATTAGGGTTTGGCAGTGGCTTAAGACAAGTGGAACTCGGTGGCGCCGGATAGGAAGAATCGGTAGGACCGAGTTTGGCTTAGGGTTTAGGTCATATGTGGAGGTGGGAAAGTAGCTGAGGGTTTTGGAGCATATCACTAAGCACATGAAGCAAGAAGCTCATTAAGCAACACCTCATCCCTCCTTAATAGTATTGGCTTTTCCTAAAGACTCAATGTGATCTTGGATCACTAAAATGTAAAATGAGGAGTCTTGAGCTTGAAGCTTTAGCCAATCCTTTGTCCTTAGAATCTTGAAGGAGTTCCCACAACCTTTAGTCCATGCCACTCCATTGTTGAACTTGTCTGAAACATGCTAGATTGAAATGTTAGTCCAACAAGAGATATGTTGTCATCAATTATCAAAACCACCTAGGGAGCACTTGTGCTTTCAGTGTGACTTAGAATCAGTGTCCTGACAACAGCGATGCATGACATGACAAGTAGCGGTGCTAGGGGTGCCCTAACACGGTATGAGGTGATACCGGTGAAGGGGGGAAACATCCGGGAAAATATCCCCGGTGTTTCGCGTTTTCGGACAGATTAATTTTCAAAGATTTAAATCATTTTTAGGATTAGCATAATTAGTTAAATTAGAAAATACAATTATGACGTCAGCATGATGTCGACATGACGTCAGCGGTCAACTCTGACCGTTGGCCGGTCAATCTGACATGTGCGTCCCACTCGTCATAGGCTGTTAACCAATAAACAATAGTTAGTTTTATTAGCAGGTTAATTAGGTTTAATTAAACTAGATTAACTAATTAATATTTTAATTATTAATTATTATTATTTTATTTTTTAATTCTTTTTTATAACGATCTGGGGCGAGGGCCCCTCATGTCATGGTCCTAAGGCCTTAACGGGCGCGCGGTTACGGGTGGAGCCAGGCGCGCGCGCTGGGTGCCCGACTGGGGGAGCCCGTGCGCGAGCTAGGGAGAGGCCATCGGCGCGGCCGCCGGCGTCCACGACGTCGGCCAGGGGAGGAGGTGGAGGCCTATGCGCGGTGCGGTGAGGTCGCAGCGGCACCCAGAGCAGAGGCGGGGCGTGGCGGAGCTAGCAGCAACGGCGGCGGTGGCTCTAGGTGGGAGGCAGCGGCGACAGGCAGGGATGCACGGCTGGTCGGGGCGGCTGGGTCGTAGCCGGCAGCGGTGCGGCGCGCGGGGTGGGGGGGGGAGTCGGGTGCTGATGTCTACGGGGCTGTTTGGTTCTCGCCTATGTGAGCCCTGCCAATCGTTGGCTAGCCAATTTATTGGCGCAGGATTTGGCCGCCCCAGACTTGCCAACTTTTTGGCGTCGAGTTGAACTAGGAAAGCTGGAGTGGGCTGGGCGCACCAAAATATTGGTTCCCATCCAAACGGGAAGCCAGGCTTGGTCAATGACCAATATTTTCGTTTGGCAGCCAAGGGCTGCAATCCAAACAGCCCCTACTACACAACCTTCTTCTTGTAGACGTTGTTGGGCCTCCAAGTGCAGAGGTTTGTAGGATAGTAGCAAATTTCCCTCAAGTGGATGACCTAAGGTTTATCAATCCGTATGAGGCGTAGGATGAAGATGGTATCTCTCAAGCAACCCTGCAACCAAATAACAAAGAGTCTCTTGTGTCCCCAACACACCCAATACAATGGTAAATTGTGTAGGTGCACTAGTTCACCGAAGAGATGGTGATACAAGTGGTATATGGATAGTGGATAATGGTATTTGTAATCTGAAATTATAAAAACAGCAAGGTAACAAGTGATAAAAGTGAGCGTAAACAGTATTGCAATGTGTTGAAACAAGGCCTAGGGTTCATACTTTCGCTAGTGTAAGTTCCCTCAACAATACTAACATAATTGGATCACATAACTATCCCTCAACATTCAACAAAAAGTCACTCCAAAGTCACAAATAGCAGAGAACGAACGAAGAGATTATGGTAGGGTACAAAACCATCTCAAAGTTATTCTTTCCAATCAATCCGTTGGGCTATTCCTATAAGTGTCACAAACAGCCCTAGAGTTCATACTAGAATAACACCTTAAGACACAAATCAACCAAAACCCTAATGTCACCTAGATACTCCAATGTCACCTCAAGTATCCGTGGGTATGATTATACGATATCCATCACACAATCTCAGATTCATCTATTCAACCAACACAAAGGACCTCAAAGAGTGCCCCAAAGTTCCTACCGGAGAATCACGACGAAAACGTGTGCCAACCCCTATGCATAGGTTCCCAATGTCAAGAAACCCGCAAGTTGATCACCAAAACATACATCAAGTGGCACATGGTATCCCATTGTCACCACAGATATCCACGACAAGACATACATCAAGTGTTCTCAAGTCATGAAAGACTCAATCCGATAAGATTACTTCAAAGGGGAAACTCAATTCATTACAAAAGAGAAGAGGGGGAGGAGAAACATAAGATCCAAGTATAATAGCAAAGCTTGCGATACATCAAGATCGTATCATCTCAAGAACACGAGAGAGAGAGAGAGAGATCAAACACATAGCTACTGGTACATACCCTCAGCCCCGAGGGAGAACTACTCCCTCCTCATCATGGAGAGCACCGGGATGATGAAGATGGCCACCGGAGAAGGATTGCCCCCTCCGGCAGGGTGCTGGAATGGGTCTAGATTGGTTTTCGGTGGGTACAGAGGCTTCTGGCGGCGGAACTCCCGATCTATTGTGTGTTCTGGAAGTTTTAGGGTATATGGAGTTATATAGGCAGAAGAAGCACGTCAGGGGAGCCACGGGGGCCCCACGAGACAGGGGGGCGCGCCCTAGGGGGGTGGGCGCGCCCCCCACCCTCGTGGGCAGCTCCCGTATCTTCTGACATGGGGTCCAAGTCCATCAGGTGTGTTTCCTTCCAAAAATAACTTCTTCGGTTGATTTCGTTCCGTTTTGACTCCGTCTGATATTCCTTTTCTTCAAAACACTGAAATAGGCATAAACAACAAATCTGGGCTGGGCCTCCGGTTAATAGGTTAGTCCCAAAAATAATATAAAAGTGGATAATAAAGCCCAATATTGCCCAAAACAGTAGATAATATAGCATGGAGCAATCAAAAATTATAGATACGTTGGAGACGTATCAAGCATCCCAAACTTAATTCCCGCTCGTCCTCAGTAGGCAAATGATAAAAATAATAATTTTTGATGTGGAATGCTAGTTGGCATAATTTTAATGTAATTCTTCTTAATTGTGGCAAGAATATTCAGATCCATAAGATTCAAGACAAAAGTTTATATTGACATAGAAATAATAATACTTCAAGCATACTAACAAAGCAATTATGTCTTCTCAAAATAACATGGCCAAAGAAAGCTATCCCTACAAAATCATATAGTCTGGCTATGCTCCATCTTCACCACACAAAGTATTTAAATCATGCACAACCCTAATGACAAGCCAAGCAATTGTTTCATACTTTTGATGTTCTTAAACTATTTCAATCTTCACGAAATACATGAGCGTGAGCCATGGATATAACACTATAGGTGGAATAGAGTGGTGGTTGTGGAGAAGACACAAAGGGGGAAGATAGTCTCACATCAACTAGGCATATCAATGGGCTATGGAGATGCCCATCAATAGATATCAATGTGAGTGAGTAGGGATTGCCATGCAACGGATGCACTAGAGCTATAAATGTGTGAAAGCTCAACAAAAGAAACTAGTGGGTGTGCATCCAACTCGCTTGCTCACGAAGACCTAGGGAATTTTGAGGAAGCCCATCATTGGAATATACACGCCAAGTTCTATAATGAAAGATTCCCACTAGTATATGAAAGTGACAACATAGGAGACTCTCTATCATGAAGATCATGGTGCTACTTTGAAGCACAAGTGTGGTAAAAGGATAGAAGCATTGTCCCTTTTTTGGCCTTTTTTTATTTGGCCTTTCTTTTTTTATTTGGCCTTTTTTGGGACAATGCTCTATTGAATGATGATCATCACACTTATATTTATTTACAACTCGATGATACAACTCGATACTAGAACAAAGTATGACTCTATATAGATGCCTCCGGCGGTGTACCGGGATATGCAATGAATCAAGAGTGACAAATATGAAAGAATTATGAACGGTGGCTTTGCCACAAATACGATGATGGAGCGTGTCATAATAAACGGAATGGTGGAAAGTTGCATGGCAATATATCTCGGAATGGCTATGGAAATGCCATAATATGTAGGTATGGTGGCTGTTTTGAGGAAGGTATATGGTGGGTTTATGGTACCGACGAAAGTTGCGCGGTACTAGAGAGGCTAGCAAAGGTAGAAGGGTGAGAGTGCGTATAATGCATGGACTCAACATTAGTCATAAAGAACGCACATACTTATTGCAAAAATCCATTAGTTATCGAAACAAAGTACTACACGCATGCTCCTAGGGGGATAGATTGGTAGGAAAAGACCATCGCTCGTCCCCGACCACCACTCATAAGGAAGACAATCAGTAAATAAATCATGCTCCGACTTCATCACATAACGGTTCACCATACGTGCATGCTACGGGAATCACAAACTTCAACACAAGTATTTCTCAAATTCATAACCACTCAACTAGCATGACTCTAATATCACCATCTCCATATCTCAAAACAATTATCAAGTATCAAACTTCTCATAGTATTCAACACACTCATAAGAGAATTTTAATATTCTTGAATACCTAGCATATTAGGATTTTTAAGCACATTACCATGCTATTTAAGACTCTCAAAATAATATAAGTGAAGCATGAGAGTTCATCTATTTCTTCAAAATAAAACTACCACCATGCTCTAAAAGATATAAGTGAAGCTCAATGAGTAGTCGAATAATTATGCAACTATGTGAAGACTCTCTAACATTTAATAATTTCAGATCTTGGTACTCTATTCAAACAGCAAGCAAATCCTAACAAAATAAATTGATGCTCCAAGCAAAACACATATCATCTGGCGAATAAAAATATAGCTCCAAGTAAAGTTACCGATGAACGAAGACGAAAGAGGGGATGCCTTCCGGGGCATCCCCAAGCTTAGGCTCATGACTATCCTTGAATAGTACATTGGGGTGCCTTGGGAATCCCCAATCTTAGGCTCTTGCCACTCCTTATTCCATAGTCCATCGAATCCTTACCCAAAACTTGAAAACTTCACAACACAAAACTTAACGGAAAACTCATAAGCTCCGTTAGTATAAGAAAATAAATCACCACTTCAAGGTACTGTAATGAACTCATTATATATTTGTATTGGTGTTAAACATACTGTATTCCAACTTCTCTATGGTTTATAAACTCTTTTACTAGCCATAGATTCATCAAAACAAGCAAACAACACAATGAAAACAGAATCTGTCAAAAACAGAACAGTCTGTAGTAATCTGAATCAAACATATACTTATGGAACTCATAAAATTCTCAAATAAATTGCTGGACCTGAGGAATTTATCTATTAATCATATGCTAAAAGAATTAACTAAATAGCGCTCTCCAAATAAAAATGGCAGCAATTCTCGTGAGCGCTAAAGTTTCTGTTTTTGACAGCATGATCAACAAGACTCTCCCCAAGTCTTCCCAAAGGTTCTACTTGGCACAAACACTAATTAAAAGCATTAAACCACATCTAAACAGAGGCTAGATGAATTATTTATTACTAAACAGGAGAAAAAAGCAATGAACAAAAATAAAATTGGATTGCCTCCCAACAAGCGCTATCGTTTAACGCCCCTAGCTAGGCATAATGATTTCAATGATGCTCACATAAAAGAAAAGAATAGTAACATAAATAGAGCATCATGAAGAATATGACTAGCACATTTAAGTCTAACCCACTTCCTATGCATAGGAATTTTGTGAGCAAACAACTTATGGGAACAATAATCAACTAGCATAGGAAGGCAAAACAAGCATAACTTCGAAACGTTAAGCACATAGAGAGGAAACTTGATATTATTGCAATTCCTACAAGCATATATTCCTCCCTCATAATAATTTTCAGTAGCATAATGAATGAATTCAACAATATAACTATCACATAAAGCATTCCTTTCATGATCTACAAGCATAGAAAATTTATTACTCTCCACATAAGCAAAATTCTTCTCATTCGGAATAGTGGGAGCAAACTCGACAAAATAATTATCATGTGATTGAAAATTAAGATCAAGATGACAAGGTTAATTGTTATTATTATTCTTTAAAGCATACGTGTCATCACAATAATCATCATAGATAGGAGGCATGCTTTCATCATAATAAATTTGCTCATCAAAACTTGGGGGAGAAAAAATATCATCTTCATCAAACATAGTTTCCCCAAGCTTGTGGCTTTGCATATCATTAGCATCATGGATATTCAAGGAATTCATACTAAAAACATTGCAATAATGCTCATCATTCTTATATTTAGTGCCAAACATTTTATTGATTTCTTCTTCTAGCACTTGAGCACAATTATCCTTTCCATCATACTCACGAAAGATATTAAAAAGGTGAAGCGTATGAGACAAACTCAATTCCATTTTTTTGTAATTTTCTTTTATAAACTAAACTAGTGATAAAACAAGAAACTAAAAGACTCGATTGCAAGATCTAAAGATATACCTTCAAGCACTAACCTCCTCGGCAACGGCGCCAGAAAAGATCTTGATGTCTACTACACAACCTTTTTCTTGTAGACATTGTTGGGCCTCCAAGTGCAGAGTTTTGTAGGACAGTAGCAAATTTTCCTCAAGTGGATGACCTAAGTTTTATCAATCAGTAGGAGGCGTAGGATGAAGATGGTCTCTCTCAAGCAACCCTGCAACCAAATAACAAAGAGTCTGTTGTGTCCCCAACACACCCAATACAATGGTAAATTGTATAGGTGCACTAGTTCGGCGAAGAGATGGTGATACAAGTGGTATACGGATAGTAGATAATGGTATTGGTAATCTGAAATTATAAAAACAGCAAGGTAACAAGTGATAAAAGTGAGCGTAAACGGTATTGCAATGTGTTGAGACAAGGCCTAGGGTTACTTTCGCTAGTGTAAGTTTCCTCAACAATACTAACATAATTGGATCACATAACTATCCCTCAACATGCAACAAAGAGTCACTCCAAAGTCACTAATAGCGGAGAACGAACGAAGAGATTATGGTAGGGTACGAAACCACCTCAAAGTTATTCTTTCCAATCAATCCGTTGGGCTATTCCTATAAGTGTCACAAACAGCCCTAGAGTTCGTACTAGAATAACACGTTAAGACACAAATCAACCAAAACCCTAATGTCACCTAGATACTCCAATGTCACCTCAAGTATCTGTGGGTATGATTATACGATATGCATCACACAATCTCAGATTCATCTAGTCAACCAACACAAAGGACCTCAAAGAGTGCCCCAATGTTCCTACCAAAGAATCACGACGAAAATGTGTGCCAACCCCTATGCATAGGTTCCCAATGTCACGAAACCCGCAAGTTGATCACCAAAACATACATCAAGTGGCACGTGGTATCCCATTGTCACCACAGATATCCATGGCAATACATACATCAAGTGTTCTGATGTCTTTAAATACTCAATCCGATAAGATTACTTCAAAGAGGAAACTCAATTCATTACAAGAGAGAAGAGGGGGAGGAGAAACATAAGATCCAACTATAATAGCAAAGCTCGCGATACATCAAGATCGTATCATCTCAAGAACACGAGAGAGAGAGATCAAACACATAGCTACTGGTACATACCCTCAGCCCCGAGGGAGAACTACTCCCTCCTCGTCATGGAGAGCACCGGGATGATGAAGATGGCTACCGGAGAAGGATTGCCCCCTCCGGCAGGGTGCCGAAACGGGTCTAGATTGGCGAAGCGGCGTCGGCGAGGTAGAGGCGGTGAAGCGGGTTGTGCATGATTAAAATACTTTGTGTGGTGAAGATGCAGCATAGCAAAACGGGTCCGGCGGCGAAGCGGCGTCGGCGAGGTAGAGGCGGTGAGGCGGCGCCAACGAGGTGACGTCGAGGAGGAGGATGGAGGCACGGCGGGGTGGGTGGGTCACGAGCGACGTCGGGGGCGCCCGCTCCCGATCCAGAACGGGGTAGTGAGAGGGAGATCGTGGGAAGTGGGGGGGGGTCGGTTAGGTTTTCCACCGACAAGGGGGTTATGGGGACGGGGTGGGCTGGCTTGGTGGCCGACCTAGTGGCCTGCTAGGTCGTGGCCCACGAGGGGGGGTGTTCCTTTTTTTTTATTTTTGTTAGTTTGTTTTCTATTTTTTTATACTTTCCCTTTTTTAATTTCTTTTCTATTTTCTCTTTATTTACCTAACCTTTTAGTTTTTGTAAAAATACATATGTTGTACCTAATTTAGTAAACTTAATTAAGCCACATACTGAACATTATGTTTTAATGTTTGAAAGTTTTTGATGTTTGACAAAAAATCAAATATGAATTCGAATCGGTTTGAAATGACACGTGAGATTAGCGATAGTAATGGAGGTGACGTGGCATCATTAGCAGAGTTTACTGTAGCTTGATTATCTGGGCGTCACAGAACAACCCCCAAGCTGGCCATCTTGCAACTGATACATTGAATCGGTCTCAACAGTGGAGGACTCATCACCCGAATAGATGGATGTCTCTCCATTGGACATAGATCCTTCCTCAAGATCCACTGCTTGGATGAATCTGACAAAGGCACGCTTCGCAGCGGCTTGAATCTTGGCGGGCCGTGCGCGGTAAGCCGTCTCGACGAGGTCGGTGCAGATGTCTATCTCAGGCCTCGGCTCGCCGATCTTGCCAATGAAGACATGGATTTCGTCGAAGGGGACCCGGTACCCATACTCAATTGAGTCGGCCTCGGGGCCCCAACCATAATCGTCGATGTAGAGCTTGCTGCGACGACTCTTGGTTATCCGGCCCACAGTGTATCCCATGATCCCTGCGAAGCTGCCCTTCAAGAACTTGAAACCACTGTGCGCTGGCCCCATGGTGGGCGTCAACTGTCGTGGACTTAACAAGATAGATGCCCCAGCGAAAAGACTTAGATGTGGAGCCATCACCACTAGGTTAGATTGAAGGGGTTAAACGAGACAAGGGACACAGAGAGTTTACCCAGGTTCGGCCCCTCTCAACGAGGTAAAAGCCTACTCCTGCTTTAGGTTGTATTGCTAGAGTTTCGAT
Source organism: Triticum urartu (assembly GCF_003073215.2). Classification (NCBI taxonomy): domain Eukaryota; kingdom Viridiplantae; phylum Streptophyta; class Magnoliopsida; order Poales; family Poaceae; genus Triticum; species Triticum urartu. Next base: position 238,059,872 of record NC_053024.1, read on the forward strand.
CACCAAGGAGCGAATACGCTTGACCTAGATCTTGATGGATTGTTACCTGCCTCAATCCGCCGCCGGGTCACCCCTTTATATACATAGGTTGATGGCCGGCGGCTTACAGAGTCCCGACTGGCTCATCCACAACGTGTCCGACTCGGTGACCAACTAAGCTTGTCTTACAATATAAGTTACACATATGGCGGTTCTTCCTCTTGGGCCTCAAGTCGCCTCTGGGTCTTGGGCCTTCAATAGGCTTGCCCCATGACCCGCCATCTTTATCCTTAAGTCGCCAGTGGTATGAACCGCCCCTCCTGGGCGGGTCATACCCAATAGCTATATCCCAAACACGTCCCGGCAAATCCCGGGCACTCGATATGTCCTACTTTCGAGTGCAAGGAAATTTCGGCATGACCTTTGCTAAAAAGTGGACATATCAAGTGCCTAAAATTTGTCGAAACAGAAATGAATCAATATTCCGGCAAACATAGACCACTCAGATCCCTGGAAACAATATAGGCCAAGATATAACACTTGGACAGGCTAGCTCTCACAAGATAAACAATCTCACAAATTCCACAAACTCATATTTCACATTGAAATCATACTAGAGTACACATTGGCCTACTAGTTCTCCTCTCAAAAAAAGAAAGAAATGACCATGCTCTCACTGGCCTCCATCTTCTTTGAACGAAAATTATAGGATTAGTAATTCTAAATTAACTAAATTTCAATAAATATATAGCACACAAATTTCAGAAAATTAACTAAAATTTGACCAAGATACTCCTCTAAAAAATGGTCATGATCTCACTATTTATATTGTTGCTAATTCAGAACAAATTCAAAATTCAATTTAACACTAGCTAGGAGTATTTAGGTCAAGATTCAGTTAACTCTGATGGTAGAACAAATTTAGTTAACTACTAATGAAACAAAGTTCAGTTATCTTTTGTGTTGTAATGATGAAATGGCCTCATATATATATATGAACACCTAGGTATGGTGATCAAAATTCTTACATTCATAGTACCAAATGCATCCTTTTGAAATACCTACAGTTGATACCTAGAGTTCGTACTACCGAATTTCATTCATTTAGGTCACACCAATGGCAGCAGCACTACCATTTAAACTATTCCTAGTGCAGTACCACTACTAGTACCACAACTACTACCAGCACTACCTAGGGTTCATTTGAGAATTAGTTTAAACTATTATTTAAAAACAAAAACATCTATGAAAACTAATGGTAGCAACACTACCACTCTAATGTCTGGAATCATCAATTTGATGAAGCACTCAAAACCCTAATTAACCTAGTTCGATTTCTAGTCCAAGTTCACTTCTTTAACCTAATTGACAAAGGACTAATTAACCCTAATTAACCTAATTAAAGTGTCCAGTGCATATCTTTGTTAACCCTGATTGACCAAATTTGTACCCAACATGTATCCATGTTAAATTTTGAACTCAATTAAACTTCTACAGCCTAGAACCCTAGAACTTCCACTGAGGCACACACACACATGCACACACACAGAGAGAGAGGAAAATGAAAGAAAGGAGGGGTGGGGGCTTATAGAGGGGGTTGGGAGAGACAGTGGCGGGGAGGTGGAGGTCGGGGGAGACGGCGGCACCGAGGAGAGTTGAAGGCGAGGGGCGACGTCGAGGAGGAAAGGGTGACGAGGACTGGCTCCGGCAACGGCGAGGAGAAAGGGGATCAAATGGGGAATTGGGGGAGAAAGGAGAGGGAGGCCCGCGCGGGGGGTTCAGTCAAAAATAGCAGCAGCGCGGGTCTGGACTGGCGCTATAGCTAACTTAGTTGTATCGCGGGTACACACACCGGCACTAGTGCTAAGTTACTGCTATTCCTTTCATTTTTTTCATTTTTTCCTTTCTCCTTTCTCCTTTCCTTTTCATTTTATTTTCCATTCCTTCCATTTTTCTTTTTCTTTTATTTTCCTTTTTATTTTTTTTCTTTCCTTTCTCCATTTTTTGTTTTCATTTTCTTTTCTTTCCAGAAAGACGACCGAACCGATAACATGCATGGTGGGAAGAATGGGATACAATGTATCTAATGCAGGCGATATATATTACATCATTTGACCGATAACGGTTAAGTGTGAACACAATATATATATATGATGGTTTCTCAGCGTCGACGATGTTTCTGAGTGAGCTTCTTTCCATTGTTGTTCGCTGTCAAATAATTGATGCCCCTAATTATGACTTTTTCTTTTCCATGGAGTATGATCTTTCTTAGGTAATGTAGTCTTGATTTTTCTTTTGACGCATGCTTCATCGTCATTGTCATCTTCCCTCATCGGGTTGCCATACTGGTTGTAGTCTTCCTCGTTGGCGATTCCATCCATTCCGATGATGTTTCTTTTGCCTCCTCATGACAACACGGCTAGAATTGCTCCGGTCGGTTAGGAAAAAGCAAGTGAGGGCGGAAACAAGTGAGGGAGAGAGGAGGGGAAGGGGAGTGGAAAAGGTGGCTGTTGCGCCTTAGCAGCAGCGTGGGTTCAGGTTCGGGGATATTGATAAGTGCAGTAGCAGTACCATGGGGTCTATAGCCCACACTGCTGCTTAGTGGGGCCCGCCTGGTGGCACAGTGCAACCGTAGTTCCAGAGGAGGGTTTGCACCCCGCGCTACTCGCGTGTCCTATAAGCCGCGCTGCTACTGTACATTGCTTGGTGGGTATGGTGGAGACCACTGAGCAGCAGCACTGTTTGGCACCCTCACTACTGCTAAAGAGATAGTAGTAGCGCGTACTACCGACCCATGCTACTATAAAGTAGCAGTAGCATGTGCCTCTCACCCACACTACTATTAAGCCTCCACCTATTTTCCCTAGTAGTGCACTCTCACAACTCCGCCCTGCTCAGCGCTGGAAATGAGTCGCAACAGAATGGCTGCTCCACAAAAATGAACTGCGTGTTTCTCCGCTCTACCACTTCAGCTCTGCGGAGTTGGGAGTTGGAGTGTTTCCGAATAGGCCCTAAGTTTAGAGTTATTTTGGTGTAGTTAGAACATATTTTTTAATTGATTTTGGAGTTATTTTAAATATATATAGGAGATATTTGATATATGAAGATGGATTTATCAGGCATGAGTAGTCATGGCATTTGAAGAAGTTGTTGACGTACTCCTTGACCTCCAACGCCTTAGAGCTCAAACAAGTTGGGTCTAACGGGGAGCTTGTTGTGGAGAAGATATTCTCGCGTAGTAGCATGTGTGAGAGTATCTACAACCTCAAACCCCCTCATACGTCTATGCAGATGGTCCGGTTAGTGACCAGTCACAAAAAACTGACCCAGATGAGCGTCACAAACTGGTCCGGGTTGACTGGCACCCCTCATATCCAACCTAAATGTAGGGCGGATATGGGATGGCCCGGGCATGTCGGGGTGCGTCCATCACGGCAGAGCTGATAGGCCGCCCACCACCGACCCCACGGCTATCCCACAAAAAACCCCAACTCGGCTCCTCGCTCGGAACCCTAGCTCATACACTCTTCTCTTCCCTCTCCGATTCGGATCCAATCAGGTGCACTGTCGAGCTCTGACAGCCACTCCGGCTCCAACATCGACGTCGACAAGGAGCTGGCCTTCCGCATTGCCTTGGAGTGGTCCAAGGTTGACACCGGGCGCAGCTCCAGATCTACAGCATCGCTGCAGCTCCCGCGCCAGTGCAGTGCAGACACTAGGGTTTTCCCATGCTGGCCTGCCCGTGGCTCCTCCAGGGCAGCGGAGTCCGGTCCTCTCCCACGTCGTCCCCTTCCCTCGTTGGTCGCTACTCTGCACGGGCAGTGGTTGGTGCTAGTGCCCGTGCACTCCGGAATTGGGGGCGCCCGCCACCCGCCTTGAGGGGCAGCGGGCAGGGGAACGAGACATGGCAGAGCAGTCCATGCCCCGCCGCCGTGGGATGCCAGTGGAGCTCGATGAGGATGGATGGCTCCTCGATTGGGTCTACCGCTGGTCGCTCATGACGGCGGATACGGACATTCGCCGCCTACGGTGGAAGAACACGAAGGCGTTCCGGCTTGCCATTGAGCAGTCGGGGCGCGAGGCGGCGCAGGCTACTCGGTTGGCTAGGATAAAGCGGCAACAGGACAAGGTCATCCAGCGGCTGAAGGGGCTCATTGTCCTCCTCCTACTTCTTGAGCTTGTGTTGGTTTTTCCCTTGAAGGTGAAAGGGTGATTCAACAAAGTAGAGATAAGTATTTCCCTTAGTTAAAAACTAAGGTATCAATCGAGTAGGAAGAACACACAAGCCTCCAATGATAGCACCTGCACAAACAAACAAATACTTGCACCCAGCGCATAGTTATGACGATATCTAAGGCAATGATCATGAATATCGGCATCACATTCGTGACCTGCATCTACTACTATTACTCCACACATCGACCGTTATCCAGCATGCATCTAGTGTATTAAGTTAACAAGAACGGAGTAACACCTTAAGCAAGATGACATGATGTAGAGGGATAGATCCAATCAATATGAACAAACCCCATCTTTTTATCCTTAATGGCAACTATACAAATACATGTCATATCCCCTTCTGTCACAAGGAATAAGAATGGCAAGATTGAACCCATTACAAAGCACCTCTCCCATTACAAGAAAAATCAATCTAGTTGGCCAAACCAAATCAATAGATCAGAGAGAAATAGAAAGCTACCTTAATCATGCATAAAAGAGATCAGAGAAGACTCAAATAATATTCGTAGATAATCTGATCATAAACCCAGAATTCATCGGATCTCAACAAATGCACCGCAATAGAAGATTACATCAAATAGATCTCCAAGGAGAACATTATATTGAAGATCAAAGAGAGAAAAGAAGCCATCTTACTACTCACACAACATCAGAAGGGCAACAAGGTTGATGTAGAAGCCCTCTATTGCCGAATCCCCCTCTGGCGAAGTACCGACAAAGGCCTCTAGATGGGATCTCGCGAGAATAGAAACCTGTGGCTGTGGAAAAGTATTTTTGGTGCGCCCTCTGGTACACGAGGAATATTTAGGTATTTATAGAGCAAAGATTAGGGTTGGAGGAGCATCAGGGGGCCCACAAGCTTGGGGGCGCCCCCTAGGGCGCGCCCGCCGATCTTGTCGCCAACTGGTGGCCCCTCTAACCCCCTCTCAAATGTTTCCTAGGTGTCTTCTGGTCCAACAAAAATCCTCAAAAAGTTTCATTCCGTTTGGTATTGATTTTCTGAAAAGGCAAAAACAAGGAAAAAAACAACAACTGGCATTTGACACCAGGTTAATAGGTTAGTCCCAAAAATGATATAAAATAGCATAAAAATGCATATAAAACATCCAAGGTGGATAATATAATAGCATCGAACAATCAAAAATTATAGATACTTTGGAAACATATCAAGCATTCCCAAGCTTAATTCCTGCTCGTCCTCGAGTAGGTAAATGATAAAAACAGAATTTTTTGTGTGGAATGCTACCTAACATGTTTATCATGTAATATTTCTTTATGTGGCATGAATATTCAGATCTGTAAGATTCAAAACAAAATTTTAATGTTGACATAAGAACAGTAATACTTCAAGCATACTGAAAGGCAATCATGTTTTCTCAAAAAAATCATGGCTAAGAAAAGTTATCCCTACAAAATCATATAGTCTTGTCATGCTCTATCTCCTTAACACAAAGTATTTGTCATGCACAACCCCGATGACAAGCCAAACAATTGGTTCGTACTTATTAACGCGCTTCAGCTTTTTCAACTCTCACGCAATACATGAGCTTGAGCCATGGATATAGCACTATGGGTGGAATAGAATATGATGTTGGAGGTTGTGTGGGGAATACAAAAAGAAGAAAGTCTCATATTGATGAAGCTAATCAACGGGCTATGGAGATGCCCATCAATTGATGTCAATACAGGTAGTTGGGATTGCCATGCAACGGATGCACTAGAGCTGTACACTACAAAAAAAGACACTTCCGTGATGATACGTGTTTGTCACAATAGGTCACGTTTTCTGTCATGCATGTACATCCATGACAATTTTATGACGGAATCAAGATAGTCATACATGTGCTGTCGTAGAAGTGTTCCATGACATTACCAAAAATATCATCACGGAAGTGTCCACTTCCATCACAATAAATCCCGCGTCATAGAAGTGCTTTCGTCAAGGGTGACCGATACGTGGCATCCACCATAACGGCTCGCCGTTAAGCTATCGGGTCCGGTTTTGGATCCGATAACCCGTTAGCAACCCCGACCAATGGTGATTTTCCACGTGTAAAATCATCATTGGCTGGAAGAAACACGTGTCGGCTCACCGTTGGGACAGATGTCATCCACTCGACCGAGGCGCCTATGATAGATCGACACGTGGCACGGCCCAACAGAGACCCATTCCTGTGAAAAGGCTGGCCTATTTGACTTGGTCAAAAGGTGGCGGGCCGGCCCACGAAAAGCCTATTAACGGCCTATTCGGATATAGCCCATTTACAGCCCGCTAACCCAGGGCCCGTTACGACCTATCCGAATTAGGTCCAGTAGCGTTATCTGGGCCGTCCAATATGATTCCATCCTGTTTTAACTTCCGACTGATGTATAACCCATGAAGTCTTTCAGCCCATATGATGCCCTTTGTAACTCTTGGCCCATTAACGACCCATGGTGAAACTGGCCCTTCATGAACAGTGTATCACTTTAGACCCATTAACGGCCCATTATACCGTTAGGCTGTTTCCAGCCCATGTTATCTTTCGGCCTTCTCAGGGCCCATTTATTCTTGGGCTCATTTCCAGCTAAGGGAGTCCTGGATTAGGGGGTGTTTGGGTAGCCGGACTATACCTTCGGCCGGACTCCTGGACTATGAAGATACAAGATTGAAGACTTCGTCCCGTGTCCGGATGGGACTTTCCTTGGCGTGGAAGGCAAGCTTGGCGATGCGGATATTCAAGATCTCCCACCATTGTAACCGACTCTGTGTAACCCTAACCCTATCCGGTGTCTATATAAACCGGAGGGTTGTAGTCCGTAGAGAATCAACTCCATACACAACAATCATACCATAGGCTAGCTTCTAGGGTTTAGCCTCCTTGATCTCGTGGTAGATCTACTCTTGTACTACCCATATCATCAATATTAATCAAGCAGGAGTAGGGTATTACCTCCATCGAGAGGGCCCGAACCTGGGTAAAACAAAGTGTCCCTTGTCTCATGTTACCATCTGGCCTAGACGCACAGTTCGGGACCCCCTACCCGAGATCCGCCGGTTTTGACACCGACATTGGTGCTTTCATTGAGAGTTCCTCTGTGTCGTCACCTTTAGGCCCGATGGCTCCTTCGACCATCGACAGCGATGCAGTCCAGGGTGAGACTTTTCTCCCCGGACAGATCTTCGTCTTCGGCGGCTTCGCACTGCGGACCAATTCGCTTGGCCGCCTTGAGTAGATCGAAAGCTACACCCGTGGCCATCAAGTCAGGTTTGGAAGCCTTAACTACACGGCTGACATCCGCGGGGACTTGATCTTCTACGAATTCGAGCCACAGCCAAGCGCGCCGCACTGTCTCGATGGGCATGATATAGCTCTACCACCGAACAGCGCCTTGGAGGCCGCACACGCATCGGTTCCGACCATTGATTCGGAGCCTACTGCATCGATCGAGGATTAGTGGTTGGACGCTACCTCAGGGGCTGCGATCTCAGAGGCGATCGAGCCGAATTCCAGCACTGCACTTCGCATGGCCCGTGACTCCGAGGAGCCGGATTCCTCTCCGAACTCCGAGCCCCCCGCGCCCCAGCCGATCGAATCCGATTGGGCGCCGATCATGGAATTCACCGCCGCGGACATCTTTCAGCACTCGCCCTTCGGCGACATCCTGAATTCCCAAAAATCTCTCTCTTTATCAGGAGAGCCCTGGCCGGATTACGGTCAGCAAGGATGGGATGCGGACGATGAAGAAATTCAAAGCCCACCCACCACCCACTTGGTAGCCACTGTCGACAATTTAAACGACGTGCTCAACTTCGACTCTGAAGACATCGATAGCATGGATGACGATGCAGGAGATACCGACGAACCAACGCCCATAGGGCATTGGACAGCCACCTCATCTCACGATGTGTTCATGGTGGACACCCCTAAAGGAAGCGACAACGAGGAAAAAGGGGATGGGACGGGAGATCGACCCCCCCGAAAAACAATCAAAGCGTCGGCGTAAACGCCGACCCAAGCCCCGCCTCGACAAAAACCCAGCCATAGAGTAGGACAAGCCGACGGATGATGAACAAGCCTTAGAGCAACCGTCCGAACAGGGCAACACGGATAGAGAAACCAAACATCCCTCCCCCGGCGAAAACGGCATTCCGGACGACCTCACGCCGAATAAACCTATGGAGCAGAAGAATCTCCACGAGAGGCTCGTTGCAACTGCACGCAACCTAAAAAAGCAAAAGCGGAAGCTAAAAACAGCGGAAGATGCACTCCGGATCAGATGGAGCAAGGTAATCAATGCCACAGATAAGTACGGCGACAGTCGCCGCACTAAAAGCTATCCGAAAAGAAAGCTACTACCTGAATTCGACGGAGAGGCCTTAGAGCCCTCGCATTCAAAAAATGAAAAAGCCACACGGTCGGATAGACGACCCCGTAAAGCGGCAAGCGGCGCCTCACCTAAATCGGCATGCGACCCTCTTAAGGATTCGTATCATGGCCCAGCCATGTCCATTTACAGGCCAAGAAAGCAAGCTCTTGTAAGCAACGCTATGAAGCCATCATCAGAATCCGGCACACCCAAATACAGGGGCGCCGCACACCCCCTATGTTTCACCGATGAGGTCCTGGACTATGAATTCCCAGAGGGATTCAAACCCGTAAACATAGAGGCATATGATGGAACAACAGACCCTGGAGTCTGGATCGAGGACTATATCCTCCACATACACATGGCTAGAGGAGATGATCTCCACGCCATAAAATATCTACCCCTCAAGCTTAAAGGGCCAGCCCGGCATTGGCTTAAAAGCCTTCCCGAAAACACAATTGGAAGCTAGGAAGAGCTCGAGGATGCTTTTCGAGCAAACTTTCAAGGGACCTATGTCCGCCCTCTGGATGCAGATGATCTCAGTCACATAACTCAACAACCCGGAGAATCAGCTCGGCAGTTCTGGAATAGATTCCTCACTAAAAAGAATCAGATAGTCGACTGTCCGGACGCCGAAGCCTTAGCAGCTTTCAGGCATAATGTCCGAGACGAATGGCTCGCCAGACACCTCGGCCAAGAAAAGCCAAGAACAATGGCCGCACTAACAAGCCTCATGACCCGCTTTTGTGCAGGGGAGGACAGCTGGTTGGCAAGGTGCAGCCCCAGCGACCCAAGTACATCCGAAACTAGGGATGGAAACGGAAAACCGCGACGCAACAAGGACCGTCGCTGGACTAAAAACAAAAGTCCGAAGAGCACGGCAGTAAATGCCGGATTCAAAGGCTCATGACAAAATAAGGAAAAATCGCCCCCTGGGATAACAGGGACGATCCATCCAACCTAAATAAAATCCTGGACAGGATATGTCAGATACATAGTACTCCCGGGAAGCCTGCTAACCATACCCACAGAGACTGTTGGGTTTTCAAACAATCCGGCAGACTCAATGTCGAACACAAGGGGCTCGACACACCAAGCGAAGACGAGGACGAACCCCAAAAGTAGAGTACCAGGAAACAAAAGAACTTCCCACAAGAAGTAAAAACAGTGAACTCACTTCACATAACAAAACATGCGGTGCCTGTAAAGGTACGCACCACACGGCCTAAAAGGTCCTGCCACTGGTTGTCAAAACGGATCATCTTCGATCAGCTAGATTATTCTAGGAATATCAAGAATGTAGGCTGGACTGCCTTGATACTCGATCCAATAATTGGCGGAATCAAGTTTTCAAATATCCTTATGGACGGCGGCAGTGGACTAAACCTGATATATCAGGATACAATCCAGCACATGAGGATAAACCCAGCAAGAATCCGCCGCAGCAAAACCTCCTTTCAAGGGGTAATACCTAGTCCGGACACCCATTGTACGGGTTTTCTCCGGCTCACAGTCACATTCGGCTCTGCCGATAACCTCCGCCGCGAAAAGCTGACCTTCCACATCGTCCCGTTCTCAAGTCGCTATCAAGCACTACTGGGACGCGAAGCTTTCGCTCGCTTTAACGCAATACCGCATTATGCATCTCTTACTCTTAAGATGCCCGGTCCACGAGGTATCATCTCATTGAAGGGGAAGCACTAAAGTGCGCCTCCCTAAGCGGAGGACTGTGCGGCCGCTTTGACAGCCCCACAGCAAAATGGCCTCACCGGCCAAAAAACTTCAAAATAGGTCATTTAAGACCACGAACGCGGATAGACAAGTTCGGTGCAAAATCATCATTGATACAGGCCTTGAAGCCATATAACCCCGCACTAGGGGCTCCATGCATATACAATAAGAGACAATAAAGCTCAAACTTATATATCTTACTTTATACTTTGCTTATTTTAAACTTTTTCGGCATGACCCGTTTTCAACTCAGTTCCTCTCTTTTACAGATGAACATCCTGCGGCGCCCGTCCAGGATACGGCACAACGGAGACACAGGCGCAGACGTGCAGTAGGGACCCATCCTAAAGGATTCTTTTTAGATTAAGACCCTGCGTAATCCTTTTTTACTGTCTCTTGTTGCTACAGATCCCCTGGTTTTTCTTTCTAATATAACCAAGGAGGAGGCTGGCGTCTTGGCATGTGGCCACGTTAGAATTCTTGCACGTACCTAGACACTAGGGGCTTTTTTAATAAAGTGTGTTGTTTGGCCCGCACTCATAAAGACCGAACACCTTAGGGAGTGTTCGCCGTCGTGAGTTTTGGCATTATATGCATCAGCTCCGAATCATGTCTTTGGTCAAATGTTGGGTTGCCCGGCTCCTGAGTTCGGTTACCTTATGTTCCGCTCTATCGGCTAAGGTAGCACCAAGAGAACTACTGCGATTGTGCCCCCGGTTCGGCCAGGGCGAGCACCTCAGTAGAGAAAGCCGAAAACTGACTGTCATGATGTAGCGTGAGACTGGTCAGCCACTCGATGACCTATCGGAATCTATCGGATTTCTCCGCTTTAACAAAGGACCGCTTCCCGGTCAGGCACATACGCGCCCCGAATTCGCACGAGCGCAGTTGCCACCAAGGAGCTACCTAAAGAGTCTCATTTTCAAACTCCTATGGCTAAGTGAAAGTGTTAAAGCATTATAGTCCGGTTGCCTAGCCCGCTGCGCTATCACCTCCTTTGTAGGACCAAGACATTGGGTTAAGTGTGAAAATGCGTCTTCTGCGAGCACCCCCGCACTATGTGCGTGGGGGCTGAAGCCAATGACTACCATCTTTCAGATTCTGTATACATATAAAGATGTATCTTAAAACGGCCGCATAGAAGGTGTTAACAATACTTGGAGGCACAAGTATAAAAAAGGCCACTACAATTTATCAAAATATTCCTTTACAATTACATATGCTATCATCGCATAGCATCTTTCGGGCATTGCGTCTCTATTACACGAGCGCCTTCAAGAACTTCCTGAAAATAGTGCCCGGAGGGTACTCGGCTTCTATCCGAATCTCGGGACGCAACAACGGTGGTCTCCATCTCTGCCCAGTATGTCTTAACACGGGAAAGAGCCATCCGTGCGCCCTCTATGCATCCCGACCTCTTGACCTCTTCATTGCATTTATACGCGGCACGCGTCAAGGAATTGCTGCACCAAGCTGAAATAACTCTTCGGCTCCGATCTCCCGGCCACAGGTGACCCATGACGTACTTCATGGCGAGTCCAGACACCTATTCAGTTCGGCCCATTGAGCCAGGCGATCGTCCACTGCCAGTGGACGCTCTGGATTGTGGAACTGTGACCAGAAAAGCTTTTCCACTTCGCGATCTTTGATCTCGAAAGTGTTCGGTCGCATCAGCAGCACTTGCTGCCAAATCCAGATAGGTGTCCTCCACACTCCACATCCGGTCCAACGGAGCAAACTTCGGATCAAAACTTCCTCCGCAGCATAAAGGGCTTTCCAGCCGCAATCTGTTCGGCCTGACGCAGCTCCTCCTTCGCAGCTCTCATCGCAGAGCGAGCGTCCTTGGCATCGGCAACGGCCTTCTCTAAGTCCGTCTGTCTCGCCCGGTCTTCTTTCTCAAGAAGTTTGCAACGGTCTGCAGCGCTCTTTAACTTCTCGGCCATCTCGGCCATCTCTTCTTTGCTTCGGCAGTGAGCAGCCTGTTCGGCTCTCAGCTCTTCAAGGGCCTTCTTCGGCAGCCGCATCGCTTTTTCTGGCTTGCTCCTTAGCTCGGGCAAGTTCTGCCCTAAGATTCTCCACGGCGGCCGTACCATCTGCGTCAAGCACACACATTGTAAGACACTGGCATGAAGCTCCTCTTACTGATGCCGCCCGAAGAATTACATACCTTGAGCCTCATCAAGCCGCTTGTTGACAAGCGCGATGTCGGCATCTGCCACGCATCTGCCACGTCCAGTTGCCGCTTTATTTCGGCCACATCATCAGTCCGGCTTGATTCCGGACACCTCGCCACCTACATTGAAAGGCGACATCTTAGACCTAGGATTATGATCCTCTGCGTGCCGTCATTTCTTGACAACGCGCAGAGTCTCAGGGGCTACTATCTACACAGGGCGCACCTTACTTATGCGCAACTGACAAAAGTGTACATTATCTAACGTACCTAAAAACCCGTCAGTAAACTTCTGACGGCCTCAGGCAATCCGCTTTCTGTGGATGAAATCCTTTCAATCACCGTGCCCATCAATGCATGGTGCTCCTCTGAGATAGAAGCTCGCCCCAGCAGAATCTTTAGCTCCTCCGGCCGAGCACCAGACGGTGCCGGACTTGTCCTATGGCCTCTTTCGAAGGCCGGACGCGGAGAACTTCGGGGGGCCGCACTGCCACCTTCCGCCCCTGCCGGATTCGGAGAAACCCTCCGCGACGACACCTCAGGGTCGCCCACCTCTCTAGGCGGCACGGAAGGGGGAGGCGTCCCGCTCTCCATCATCTTCAAAAGAAGATCCCCCGAAGACGAGCTCTACTGTGAAGGGTTGAGGTCTGAGCTACAAGGTAAAATTTCGGTTAATCTTCTCAGAAATAAAATCAGGGATTTCTCTCATCCAACAAAAGGAAAATCTTTTCCCCACTTACGGCTCGTTGGAGAGCTGATCCCTTTGAGGGCGTAGTCCGGCCGAGGAACTCCCCAGCGTCGGACCCTCTGACGAGGATTTTCTCCCCCGTTTTGAGGCCATGGTTTCCGGGTCGTCAGAGGCGGCTCTCTTCTTCCCCTTAGGAGAGGAATTGTCGGTTCCTCCCTTCGGAGCAGCCTCCTTCGAGGAGGCCATAATTTCCTTGTCCTCCCCCTCCAAAGGCATTATCTCCAGCATCCTGACCAGCACGGGATCCGGCCTAGTTTCAGGAAGGGGAGCCGGACACCTGATCGGCTTTGCCTTCGCTATCCACTCCTGTTTAAAGGGACGGCTCTTTTAGGAGCAAGTTTATGACAATTATACGGATAGAAGGTCCGGGCACAGGGTTGCTTACTTGAGTATCCGGGCGATTGCAGCTTAGGCCTGCATCCTCGGTCAAATACGGACACATCCCTTGTGATCCAAAGAACATTCTATACATCTCCGCGGGCGTTGCGCCCATAAAATTCTGGAGAGCTCGCGGTCCCTCTGGATTAAACTCCCATAGCGAAGGGGGCGACGTTTGCCGGGCAATATTTGGCGAATCAGCATGACCTGCGTCACCTTGACCAAACTGAGGTCTCCTTCCAAGAGATCCCTAATTCGGCCCTGTAACAGGGGCATGTCTTTGGGCAAACCCCAATCTAATCCTTTGTTGACCCATGACGCTAGCCGTGATGGGGGACCCGAGCGAAAGGCAGGAGGCGCCGCCCACTTGGCGCTCCTGGGAGCGGTGATATAGAACCATTCTCGTTGCCACAAGCCGAGCTCCTCTTGAAAGAAGCCCTCGGGCCATGGAGCATCAGCATTCTTACTTATGACGGCACCTCCGCACTCTGCGTGCCGTCCCTCGATCATCTTCGGCTCCACTCCAAAAGTCTTGAGCCATAATCCGAAGTGAGGAGTAACGCGGAGGAACGCTTCGCACACAACGATGAATGAGGAAATGTGGAGGATAGACTCCGGAGCTAAGTCATGAAATTCCAGCCCGTAATAAAACAGCAGCCCCCTCACGAAGGGATCCATCGGGAAGCCTAACCCCTGAAGGAAGTGAGACATGAACACTACGCTCTCGCCGGGCCGGGGACTGCGAATAGCCTGCCCTTGAGCAGGCAACCTATGCGGAATTTCGGCGGTCAAGAACTTAGCCTCTCTCAACTTTAGCACGTCCTCCTCCGTGACGGAGGAGGGCATCCATCGGCCTTGAAGGTCGGAACCGGACATTGTCGAAGGTCCGAAGCGCCTGGAATCTGGAGCCTAGGGTGTTGGAACTCGAGGCGACGGGCGAACTCATTTTGAGACTGGAAAAAGGAGTAAAGCCTTGGTCTCTTTATAAGAGGTTGAATACCAGGAGCCCTCCCCGTAACCGTTTGGGACTCGCCTTTAATCGAGAAAACATGCTAACGGGCACGATTGGGTTACCCACGTCCGTATTGATGAGAATCCCATAAAAGGGGGGCACACGATCTCTGCTTTGACAAGACGTGCCAAGGAAACCGCCTCGCAAAACATGTTGAGGTGGAAAAGTGGAAATGATTCAAGAAAAGGACTTGGCCGTAGTGTGATAGCGCACTGCGGAATACGTCAGCAGATTTGATTTGTGTTATTATTCTCTCTATGGCAATATGTGGAAACTTATTTTATAGAGCCGGACACTACTCTTGATGTTTACGATCTTCTATGAAGGACTTGGAGGAGGAACCTGCCTTGCAATGCCGAAGACAATTTGCGCGCCGGACTCGTCGTCATTGAAGCCTAGTTCAGGGGCTACTGAGGGAGTCCTGGATTAGAGGGTGTTCGGGTAGCCGGACTATACCTTCGGCCGGACTCCTGGACTATGAAGATACAAGATTGAAGACTTCGTCCCGTGTCCGGATGGGACTTTCCTTGGCGTGGAAGGCAAGCTTGGCGATGCGGATATTCAAGATCTCCCACCATTGTAACCGACTCTGTGTAACCCTAACCTTATCCGGTGTCTATATAAACCGGAGGGTTGTAGTCCGTAGAGAATCAACTCCATACACAACAATCATACCATAGGCTAGCTTCTAGGGTTTAGCCTCCTTGATCTCGTGGTAGATCTACTCTTGTACTACCCATATCATCAATATTAATCAAGCAGGAGTAGGGTATTACCTCCATCGAGAGGGCCCAAACCTGGGTAAAACAAAGTGTCCCCTATCTCCTGTTACCATCCAGCCTAGGCGCACAGTTCGGGAACCCCTACCCGAGATCTGCCGGTTTTGACACCGACATTGGTGCTTTCATTGAGAGTTCCTCTGTGTCGTCACCTTTAGGCCCCATGGCTCCTTCGACCATCGACAGCGATGCAGTCCAGGGTGAGACTTTTCTCCCCGGACAGATCTTCGTCTTCGGCGGCTTCGCACTGTGGACCAATTCGCTTGGCCGCCTTGAGCAGATCGAAAGCTACGCCCCTGGCCATCAAGTCAGGTTTGGAAGCCTTAACTACACGGCTGACATCCGCGGGGACTTGATCTTCTACGGATTCGAGCCACAGCCAAGCGCGCCGCACTGTCTCGATGGGCATGATATAGCTCTGCCACCGAACAGCGCCTTGGAGGCCGCACACGCATCGGTTCCGACCATTGATTCGGAGCCTACTACACCGATCGAGGATCAACGGTTGGACGCTGCCTCAGGGGCTGCGATCTCAGAGGCGATCGAGCCGAATTCCAGCCCCGCACTCCGCATGGCCCGTGACTCCGAGGAGCCGGATTCCTCTCCGAACTCCGAGCCCCCCGTGCCCCAGCCGATCGAATCCGATTGGGCGCCAATCATGGAATTCACCGCCACGGACATCTTTCAGCACTCGCCCTTCGGCGACATCCTGAATTCCCTAAAATCTCTCTCTTTATCAGGACAGCCCTGGCCGGATTACGGTCAGCAAGGATGGGATGCGGACGATGAAGAAATTCAAAGCCCACCCACCACCCACCCACTTGGTAGCCACTGTCGACAATTTAAACGACGTGCTCAACTTCGACTCCGAAGACATCGATAGCATGGATGACGATGCAGGAGATACCGATGAACCAACGCCCATAGGGCATTGGACAGCCACCTCATCTCACGATGTGTTCATGGTGGACACCCCTAAAGGAAGCGACAACGAGGAAAAAGGGGATGGGACGGGAGATCGACCCCCCGAAAAACAATCAAAGCGTCGGCGTAAACGCCGACCCAAGCCCCGCCTCGACAAAAACCCAGCCATAGAGCAGGACAAGCCGGCGGACGATGAACAAGCCTTAGAGCAACCGTCTGAACAGGGCAACACGGATAGAGAAACCAAACATCCCTCCCCCGGCGAAAACGGCATTCCGGACGACCTCATGCCGAATAAACCTATGGAGCAGAAGAATCTCCATGAGAGGCTCGTTGCAACTGCACGCAACCTAAAAAAGCAGAAGCGGAAGCTAAAAACAGCGAAAGATGCACTCCGGATCAGATGGAGCAAGGTAATCAATGCCACAGATAAGTACGGCGACAGTCGCCGCACTAAAAGCTATCCGAAAAGAAAGCTACTGCCTGAATTCGACGAAGAGGCCTTAGAGCCCTCGCTTTCAAAAAATGAAAAAGCCACACGGTCGGATAGACGACCCCATAAAGCAGCAAGCGGCGCCGCACCTAAATCGGCATGCGACCCTCTTAAGGATTCGTATCATGGCCCAGCCAAGTCCATTTACAGGCCAAGAAAGCAAGCTCTTGTAAGCAAAGCTATGAAGCCATCATCAGAATCCGGCACACCCAAATACAGGGGCGCCGCACGCCATAAAATATCTACCCCTCAAGCTTAAAGGCCCAGCCCGGCATTGGCTTAAAAGCCTTCCCGAAAACACAATTGGAAGCTGGGAAGATCTCGAGGATGCTTTTCGAGCAAACTTTCAAGGGACCTATGTCCGCCCTCTGGATGCAGACGATCTCAGTCACATAACTCAACAACCCGGAGAATCAGCTCGGCAGTTCTGGAATAGATTCCTCACTAAAAAGAATCAGATAGTTGACTGTCCGGACGCTGAAGCCTTAGCAGCTTTCAGGCATAATGTCCAAGACGAATGGCTCGCCAGACACCTCGGCCAAGAAAAGCCAAGAACAATGGCCACACTAACAAGCCTCATGACCCGCTTTTGTGCAGGGCAGGACAGCTGGTTGGCAAGGTGCAGCCCCAGCGACCCAAGTACATCCGAAACTAGGGATGGAAACGGAAAACCGCGACGCAACAAGGACCGTCGTTGGACTAAAAATAAAAGTACGAAGAGCACGACAGTAAATGCCGGATTCAAAGGCTCATGACAAAATAAGGAAAAATCGCCCCCCCCCCCCAGGATAACAGGGACGATCCATCCAACCTAAATAAAATCCTGGACAGGATATGTCAGATACACAGTACTCCCGGGAAGCCTGCTAACCATACCCACAGAGACTGTTGGGTTTTCAAACAATCCGGCAGACTCAATGTCGAACACAAGGGGCTCGACACACCAAGAGAAGACGAGGACGAACCCCAAAAGCAGAGTACCAGGAAACAAAAGAACTTCCCACAAGAAGTAAAAATAGTGAACTCACTTCACATAACAAAACATGCGGTGGCTGTAAAGGTACGCACCACACGGTCTAAAAGGTCCTGCCACTGGTTGTCAAAACCGATCATCTTCGATCAGCTAGATTATTCTAGGAATATCAAGAATGTAGGCTGGACTGCCTTGATACTCGATCCAATAGTTGGCGGACTCAAGTTTTCAAATGTCCTTATGGACAGCGGCAGTGGACTAAACCTGATATATCAGGATACAATCCAGCACATGAGGATAAACCCAGCAAGAATCCGCCGCAGCAAAACCTCCTTTCAAGGGGTAATACCTAGTCCGGAAACCCATTGTACGGGTTTTCTCCGCCTCACAGTCACATTCGGCTCTGCCGATAACCTCCGCCGCGAAAAGCTGACCTTCCACATCGTCTCGTTGTCAAGTCGCTATCAAGCACTACTGGGACGCGAAGCTTTCGCTCGCTTTAACGCAATACCGCATTATGCATCTCTTACTCTTAAGATGCCCGGTCCACGAGGCATCATCTCTTTGAAGGGGAAGCACTAAAGTGCGCCTCCCTAAGCGGAGGACTGTGCGGCCGCTTTGACAGCCCCACAGCAAAATGGCCTCACCGGCCAAAAAACTTCAAAATAGGTCATTTAAGACCACGAACGCGGATAGACAAGTTCGGTGCAAAATCATAATTGATATAGGCCTTGAAGCCATATAACCCCGCACTAGGGGCTCCATGCATATACAATAAGAGACAATAAAGCTCAAACTTATATATCTTACTTTATACTTTGCTTATTTTAAACTTTTTCGGCATCACCCATTTTCAACTCAGTTCCTCTCTTTTACAAATGAACGTCGTGCGGCGCCCGTCCAGGATACGGCACAACGGAGACACAGGCGCAGACATGCAGTAGGGACCCGTCCTAAAGGATTCTTTTTAGATTAAGACCCTGCGTAAACCTTTTTTACTGTCTCTTGTTGCTACAGATCCCCTGGTTTTTCTTTCTAATATAACCAAGGAGGAGGCTGGCGTCTTGGCATGTGGCCACTTCAGAATTCTTGCACGTACCTGGACACTAGGGGCTTTTTTAATAAAGTGTGTTGTTTGGCCCGCACTCATAAAGACCGAACACCTTAGGGAGTGTTCGGCGTCGTGAGTTTTGGCATTATATGCATCAGCTCCGAATCATGTCTTTGGTCAAATGTTGGGTTGCCCGGCTCCTGAGTTCGGTTACCTTATGTTCCGCTCTATCGGCTAAGGTAGCACCAGGAGAACTACTGCGATTGTGCCCCCGGTTCGGCCAGGGCGAGCACCTCAGTAGAGAAAGCCGAAAACTGACTGTCATGATGTAGCGTGAGACTGGTTAGCCACTCGATGACCTATCGGAATCTATCGGATTTCTCCGCTTTAACAAAGGACCGCTTCCCGGTCAGGCACATACGCGCCCCGAATTCGGATGAGCGCAGTTGCCACCAAGGAGCTACCTAAAGAGTCTCATTTTCAAACTCCTATGGCTAAGTGAAAGTGTTAAAGCATTATAGTCCAGTTGCTTGGCCCGCTGCACTATCACCTCCTTTGTAGGACCAAGACGTTGGGTTAAGTGTGAAAATGCGTCTTCTGCAAGCACCCCCGCACTATGTGCGTGGGGGCTGAAGCCAACGACTGCCATCTTTCAGATTCTGTATACATATAAAGATGTATCTTAAAAGGGCCGCATAGAAGGTGTTAACAATACTTGGAGGCACAAGTATAAAAAAGGCCACTACAATTTATCAAAATATTACTTTACAATTACATATGCTATCATAGCATAGCATCTTTCGGGCATTGCGTCTCTATTACATGAGCGCCTTCAAGAACTTCCTGAAAATAGTGCTCGGAGGGTACTCGGCTTCTGTCCGAATCTCGGGACGCAACAACGGTGGTCTCCATCTCTGCCCAGTATGTCTTAACACGGGCAAGAGCCATCCGTGCGCCCTCTATGCATGCCGACCTCTTCATTGCATTTATACGCGGCACTGCGTCAAGGAATTGCTGCACCAAGCTGAAATAACTCTTCGGCTCCGATCTCCCAGGCCACAGATGACCCATGACGTACTTCATGGCGAGTCCGGACAATCTATTTAGTTCGGCCCATTGGGCCAGGCGATCGTCCACTGCTAGTGGACGCTCTGGATTGTGGAACTGTGACCAGAAAAGCTTTTCCACTTCGCGATCTTCTAGATCTCGAAAGTGTTCGGTCGCATCAGCAGCACTTGCGGCCAAATCCAGATAGGTGTCCCCCACACTCCACATCCGGTCCAACGGAGCAAACTTCGGATCACAAACATTCCTCCACAGCATAAAGGGCTTTCCAGCCGCAATCTGTTCGGCCTGACGCAGCTCCTCTTTCGCAGCTCTCATCGTTGAGCGAGAGTCCTTGGCATCGGTAACGGCCTTCTCTAAGTCCGTCTGTCTCGCCCGGTCTTCTTTCTCAAGAAGTTTGCAACGGTCTGCAGCGCTTTTTAACTTCTCAGCCATCTCGGCCATCTCTTCTTTGCTTCGGCAGTGAGCAGCCTGTTCGGCTCTCAGCTCTTCAAGGGCCTTCTTGGCAGCCGCATCGCTTTTTTTGGCTTGCTCCTTAGCTCGGGCAAGTTCTGCCCTAAGATTCTCCACGGCGGCCGTACCATCTGCGTCAAGCACACACACATTGTAAGACACTGGCATGAAGCTCCTCTTCCCTGATGCCGCCCGAAGAATTACATACCTTGAGCCTCATCAAGCCGCTTGTTGACAAGCGCGATGTCGGCATCTGCCACGTCCAGTTGCCGCTTTATTTCGGCCACATCATCAGTCCGGCTTGATTCCGGACACCTCGCCACCTACATTGAAAGGCGACATCTTAGACCTGGGATTATGATCCTCTGCGTGCCCGAACCTGGGTAAAACAATGTGTCCCCTATCTCCTGTTACCATCCGGCCCAGACGCACAATTCAGGACCCCCTACCCGAGATCCGTTGGTTTTGACACCGACACCAGCATTCAGTTACTTATGGCCCGTTACTATCATTTTCTGCTTGTGGGCCAAATTCAGACCGTGGTTACAGCAGCCCGTTTGTGGCCCGTTAATACATTGGGCTGTTTTCATAGCGTCATCAAATATGGTCAATTAACGACGACCCGTTATGGTCAGCCCATGAATGGACGATTCCAACTCTAGCCCGTACCATAATGCGGTATGTTATTGGCCCATGTTTGGGCAATCGATCATACGGCCCGTAGAAGGCCCATTGATGATACGGCCCGTAGAAGGCCCATTGATGATATGACCCGTAGAAGGCCCATTGTTTCTACAGCCTGTAGAAGGCCCAGTGTCACGGCAGTAAATATGCAGCCCATGGTTAGTGTGGCCTACTTTTTAAAAATAGGTTATTGCGGCCACTAGCAAACCACGGAAAAAGAAAAACACTGACTACAAGCAAACAAATAAATAAGACAACAAGGAAATAAATAAGCAAGCAACTTACGCTAGGCTATCACGGCTATTACACATATTACATCCACTTGGCAGCAAAGTTTGCCACCAGTGCAAATATAGGGAACAAAGCAGCATATCATATACACTGGTTGTCAAAGTTGTTGGGCCTCCAAGTGCAGAGGTTTGTAGGACAGTAGCAAATTTCCCTCAAGTGGATGACCTAAGGTTTATCAATCCGTAGGAGGCGTAGGATGAAGATGGTCTCTCTCAAGCAACCCTGCAACCAAATAACAAAGAGTCTCTTGTGTCCCCAACACACCTAATACAATGGTAAATTGTATAGTTGCACTAGTTCGGCGAAGACATGGTGAAACAAGGGTATATGGATAGTAGATAATAGTTTTTGTAATCTGAAATAATAAAAACAGCAAGGTAGCAAGTGATAAAAGTGAGCGTAAACAGTATTGCAAAGATGGTAAACAAGGCCTAGGGTTCACACTTTCGCTAATGTAAGTTCCCTCAACAATACTAACATAATTGGATCATAAAACTAACCCTCAACATGCAACAAAGAGTCACTCCAAAGTCACTAATAGCGGAGAACGAACGAAGAGATTATGGTAGGGTACGAAACCACCTCAAAGTTATTCTTTCCAATCAATCTGCAGGACTTCCTCAGTCCTTCAGCTTCCTGTCGCCGCACATCTGATTGATGTCTTTCAACTTGAAGCTGAGACTCAAGAAGATGAACTAATTCAGGCAGCGAGTTCGAAGAGCTTGTGCCAATAGTTGTGGCCAGTAACTCGAACACTACATCAAGACATGACTTTTGGGTTCTCTCACTATCGTCAAGGTAGTTTTTATCAGCTTTCTTGGAGACCAACAGGGATGTCTCACTATCTTGAACCTTATCTGCATTACTTCCTTTACCATTTCATAACGGGGTACTGTTCTCCAATATTTTGTCTGCATTCTGAAAGAGAAACAAGCAGCCACATCACAGGTTTACCATGTTGTATATGAAACTCATTTTGGTAAATTAGTTCAGTAGTAAAGTGTAGAGGATAACAACATGAAACAAACATATATATATGTACCATGGTCACTTTATGGTCTATATCATTCTAGTTTTTGTTGCCATATCAAGATAGAGACACAGTTTAAATAATATTTGTTCAAGACAAAGCAGAATAGACAGAATATAAGTGTGGGAAACTATAGAGCAATAACAACACTTGTAATGTGCATGATATGAGAAAATAATTGTTTATTCAATTGAAACTAAAATCAACATAGAGCAAGTTACAACAGCAAACTAGTTAAAGAAACATGTTTAAAACATACCTGTTGCGCCATTGGAGTTTCATTTCCATCCTTCAAATTTGAAAATAGTTGGTCTGAGTAAATACAGTGATGCAAGAGCAAAGGAGTATGAACCATAGCTACAGAACCTGACCTAAGAACAATTCTTCTTCTCCTTTAAGCGTTGAGTTGGGATTCAGAGTGGTGGTCCTCGTGCTTTGGGCACTGCAGTTCCCTTACTAAATGCTTGTGTTTGGGTGCTCTGTAGTGGAGACGGTGCCGTGTCAACTGGAACTGGGTTACTACCTGCTGGGGTTGGGGTTAGAAGGGGTGTAGCTGGTTCTCTGTCCAACTGTCTAGGGGTACAATCTGCGAGAGTCTGGGTTATGTGCGGTGGGGCTGGTTCTTGGGCAAGTATAACTGTGGTTCTATCTGAATCAACTGGTAGCACTATCTTTTCTGAAGACCGTGTTGTTACTCCCTTAGATACTGCCATCACCCTCGCCAATTCAAATGGCTGATAAACAAGAAAAATAATTGAATGTACAGACATTGTATGATAGATAGGTTCAATGGATAGTGAGGAATAAAAGAGGGCATGAAATAATTCACATTTATGTTCTCTAACCAAACATGACAGCATGCCACAATTTCACATATATGATGGCTAACTAAACATGATAGCATGACACAATTTCACATTATGATGGCTAACTAAAAAGATGGAAAGACATAGTTCAAAATATGTTGACTATGTAAACAAGATGACATGATATAACTATATAATGTGTTTATTAAATAGGTTGGCATGCCATAATTCACATACATGCCGCCTATGGAAACATGATAGCATGATATAATTCCTGGATAGAATGACATAATTCAGAATATGATGACTGTAAACACTAAACATGATGAGATGATATAACTATATGATGTCTTTATTAAATGGGTTGCCATGCCATAATTCAGATAGATGTTGTGTATGTAAACATGATGGCATGATATAATTCAAATATATGATTTATATAGTAAGCAAGTAAGTAGATGGCAATCCATATATGATGTAAAAACTAGGCAATGCAAGACAACATGCATGACATGGGTAATATAACCCTACCAAGTTTGAGCATAGACCTCAGGGGGGAAATAGGACTGGTCATCAGTCTCTGAATCCTTCTCTATGGAGCTCTCTGTATCCAGCAAGATGTCTGCTTCAGCAGGTAGCATTGTCTGCTCTGTATACCTTGTTTTAACTCCAGATACTTCCATCACCGCTTCAAATGGCTGATACACAGGAAGAGTAGTTGAATATACAAACATTGTCAGCAAATGGAACACATAATACAAAAAAATGATAGCATGGTATAATTCACATACATGATGATTGGCTCAACAACATGACATTGCATAACTCACATATATAATGCCTTTTCAACAAGATAGCATTGCATAATTCACATATATAATGTCTTGCAACAGGATGGCAATGCATAATTCACATATATGGTAATTAGACACTAAACAGGTGGCATTCACACAAAGCATGTCTAAACTAATCAAATGACATAGCAATGCAAGACACCATACGCACGATATGAGCAACATAACCCTGCCAAGTTAGAGCATACACCTCGGGGGGGGGATAGGACTGGTCATCTGTCTTTGAATCCTCCTCTAAGGAGCTATCCGTAACCATCGAGATATGCGCTTCGTCAGATAGTGTAGTCTGCTGTGAAGACCTTGTTTTCACTCCAGAATTTTCCATCACCATGTCAAATGGCTGATGCACACGAAGAGTAGTTGAATGTACTAACATTGTTGACGAATGTAATACGTAACAAAAAAAGTATGGCCTGATATAATTCACATATAAGATGACTGGCTAAGCAGGATGGCATGGCAAAATTCACATATATGATGCCTGGCTAAACAAGATGGCGTTGCATAATTCACATAAACGATGAATAAACTAAACAGATGGCATTCACACAATGCATGTATAAACTAAGCAGTTGACATATTTAATGTATAAAGTAAGCAATGCAGGCACCATATGCATGATATAACTAACATCAGCATGCCAAGTTAGAGCGAAGACCTCAGGGGGTAAATAGGAGTGGTCTTCTCCTTCTAAATCCACCATAGAATAGATATCTTCCTCTCGATTACAATCCAAAATGGGTGGAGGGGGGCTGCCCTTGCGCCTACCATGGAGCGACGTCTGCATGAAATTTTATTGTCATGCAAGGCTCGTCTCTTTTGCTCTACATGTTCAATTCCATTGTGTACAATAACTGACATGCATAGGAATAAAACATAGTGAGATTATGTAAGGAGTGCATGCAGAAATCCAGAGTGATGGTAGGAACCTATGGATAGAACCAAAACCAATGATAGCAGGCAGATAATGGCTTCAGTTAAAAAATACAAATAATGGCTTCTTTATTGTTTGTTTCCCAACCAACATGAAACACATAGTAGACACCAGAGATTAACCAGATAGTAGATAGATACTATTGATTGTGGCCCCGATATGTACCCCACAACCATTTAAAAACTCAAGTTTGACCATTAGTTCGGAGCTGACTCAGAGTCTAATCGGTGAACAGGACGATAAAGTAGCATGTAATATTAAGCGATGCATAACGTAAGTAGACACGAAAGAGTGCGACCTCTCTTGCGGACCCGTGTAGTCCTTGAGGTCATCTGCTCGGTTGATGATGGTAATGCAGTTGCCATGGCTGCCGGCGGCAGGGAAGAAGATCTGAGGCGGCGAAAGACAGTCTGGAGGCCAGATCCCTGCTGTGTTGGACCCTTCTGTCGTTGGAGCAGCTGAGCTTGGGTGGACGACGGCGCAACAGGAGTGGAACAAACCACACAAGGTTTTCTTTGACAACTATCTGTAAGATAAGTAATTCTATAAGGGCTCATTTGAATTGGAGGATTCTAACAACGCAGGGATAGGAAATACACAATACTAGGATAGGAATGCACGTGCAAAACAGAGAATTTAAAAACACAGGATTTCTGCCAATCTGGGTGTTTGGTTCACAAGAATTGGAAGATCACAGGATGCAAAGAAGCATGGTGACATTAAGTCAAACCACAAGAAAATGTACAGTTATAATGCTATTATGCTACTATCTCTTAGTCTTGTGCTTCATGAATAGGAATTTGAAAAGGAGGGCAAGTGGAAATTCAAATCCGTACGGTTTTTCTTTCAAGGAGACACTAAAGGAGCAAATCCTACAGTTTTCCTTTGCTCCATTCCTTTGAACCAAATGCATGAATAGTAGTACCATAGGAAACTTCCCAATTCCTATGCTTTTCCTTCACTTTTCCTTTCAAGCACTGGCGATTCTAATAGGTAGGCTTGAGCAAGGAAAAGCTACACCCAAAAAATGTTTCTGTGCTACTTGCCTACTTCTACTTTGGTCCCAGGCCACTGCCCTACTAGCTCAACTCCCAGGCCCATCGACAAATGCATAGCTCAAACACAAAGAGATAAATAATGATGGCGTTCAAGAGAGTCCATCACAGATAGCTAAGTTACGTGGTACCTCACTTCTTGTCATATAGTAGGAGAAACTAATCGTATTTCACATTACTGCGTGTGCTCAGTGGACAATATATATAACATGTAGAGTAAAAAAGAGATGCAACAAGTGTACAACCTCTTTGGCGAAGCCATGTCGATCTCAGCACGATTGGGTTGGTCGGTGAGGATGATCTGGCTGACATGGCTGTTGGAGGAGGGGAAGAAAATCTTAGGCATCTTGAGATGGAGCCCGGGGTACTGCTCCGCTGTGATGGAGGGTTTCGTTGTTGGAGCAGCTCTGAGGCTGAAGCATGACAGGAGAGACAATGTTAATCTGAGTGGAATTCTAATAGCATCTCCAATAGATGACTTAAAATACATAACCACAAAGTGCTAGACATAAGATACATCAGCTGCTCATCTCTGAACTTAACTATCGAAACTGAATTTAACTGTCGAAACTGAACTTAACTGTCGAAACTGAATTTTACCGTCGAAACTGAATTTTACTGTCGAAACAGAACGCACTATCTAGTAGCAGAAAAGCAGCAGCAGCAGCGCGTGCGAGAACCGGTCGACTGAATTTTTTATCTCTGGTCAGTCGATTTTCCAGCCGTTGGATACGAAATCAAGGGCCTGCAGTTCAACTTCAACCTCCACCCCCCTAAGCCGCCAGCCACCACCGACCAAACTGCCGCCCGTGGCCGGCGATGCACCACCCCGCCCGCCCCGAAACCACTCCCCACCGCCGGTCCGCCGCCGCCCCGACCATTCCTCTAAGTCCCTCCTATGCCGAACTTTTTCTCCGGCGGTCCCCACGCCACCGCACACCACCGCCGGCGACCACCGCCCCCACCCTGAACCCTAAGATAGATAGTGGGGTACCTCTCCGGCGAGCCCCCTCCCCGCTGCGGCTGGTTCTTCCTTAACTCCGGGGAGCCCCCTACCCCCCTGAAAATCAACTGACCCAAAAGTCGATTCAGTCGACTGAAGTGTACCTAATCGGAGCAACATCGCAAGCAAGAGCGAGAGCAGCAACGTGAGAAAGAGCAAGAGCAATATCAAGAGCAGAGTAAGAAAGGGGTCGAGAGCAAGAGCAGCGTAGCAGCGCGAGGGAGAGCTAAAGAAGCAATAGCTCCTACTGATGTGGACGTCGCCGCCGAGGGAGCAACGCCGTGGAGGAAGTGGCCGGCGACGCCGCCGTGGATGTAGTCGCACCGTGTCGGCTCAGGACTGAGCACTGGCAGCATCATGAGATCGAATCAAGAAGAAAATGCGGCGATTAGTGTACAACCTCTTTGGTGGCGCCGATTAGGCCTCAGCTTCATCTGAGGAAACGGTGATGATGATGCTCTTCTGGTGGTGCAGGTGAAGACGACGGTGTGGGAATGGAGGTGGCGCAAAAGACGAGGGGAACGTCGGGGCAGCTCCTTGGAGGTGGAGGACGGGGTGGCTGAACCGGCGGGACGACGAGATCGACGATGGATCCTCATCTGGTAGGGTGGATGAGGGACGTTGAGGTGTTGCTGTGGACGGTGTCGTCGGGGAAGAGGCTCCAGCTGTGTGGCGGACGGAGGAGGGTGTGGGGCTTCGCGTGTGTTCGCGGCCTCGATGTACGAATGGGTGGTCAGGTGGGATGGGAGTGGGGAACCATGGCTTAGGGACGCGCTTGTCCGAAATGTGGGGTAAGTTACGAAAGTACCCCCACCGATTTGAGCTAGGCGGTTCTTTCGGTTCAGGGGTATCACGGGCATTTCACGTGTCGGGATTTCATAGGAGGTGGGAGTTTTCGCGCACGTTGTAATTTTTGAATAGCAAGGCGCGGGTTGAGATGGAGGGAGTTATCGGAGCACAACGAGACAAAGATATATCTTAAATATTTTGGGGTAACAAGGCGCGGGTTGAAATTTCCGGACAAGCCCAACGTGTACTGTACCAAATCAATCTGCACTTCCGTCGATGAAAAAACAAAAAGAAATCAATTCGCATCACATGAGAGTCTAGTCCTATGTACTGTTCCAAATCAATTTGCACTACAAATGTCATTCAAAACTTTGAATTCATGTTATGTTCAATTAAAATATTTTGCTACGTGTATAATGCATGCAACCTGCTACTCAAATGAACGTTTTAATGCATTCCAAACGTATATACTACCTCTTCAATATGAACTAAATTTTAATTTGTTTCTCTATTTGAATAAGATCTACAATAATAATTGTTGTGAAGTCAAACCATTTGAATTCATTTCTCTATTTTAATAAGATCTACAATCATCATTATTGTCAAGTTAAACCATCATTTGTGTATTATCTTCACAGCACACCACATGATTACTCTCGAGTTAGATATGAACTATGTGTACTATATGAACTCGAACTTGATTTTTTGAATCCACTTTATGTTGATTTCAAATCATAGTACATTTCAAGATCTAGCTAGATCTTCATAATCTAAACCATGTCTCATATGTATAATGTGTTTATCACATAATGTATGGTGCCCCGCCCCCTACGCCTACAAGCATTTAGATGTGAGTTGCAAACACCACACATTACCACAAATTCAAATAAAATGTGAGATTGATCGATACATAGTATTGTTTAGATTGTTCGATATTTAGTTGTATGCTGCAAATGCCACATATTATCACAAATTCAAATAAAATGTGAGATTGTTTGATGTATAGTATGGTTTAGAGTGTTCGACATTTAGCTGTGAGTTGCAAACGCCATGCATTATCACATTATGGTATAACATGTGCAAAACCACAGCATGTGTATCACCGCTATATTCATGCATGCATATCTTTATAACACTATGATCTCCTATTCAAAGATATGAATCCACTTTCCTATCAAATTATGATCTTTGTTAGTCTCTTACACCCACACAATCCTCTAACCTTTGTAGCTAGCACTAAATTTCTCTCGTGCATGCACACGCCCTCCTCGCCCTCCCCTTCCCTCAGCATTCTATCCATCTAGCACATTCATTTTTTTCTTTAGGTTGTTCTCCCACAGTCTCCACAACTCTTTTCCGACACACACCGATCGATAAACCTCTCTAGCGTCTGCCTGCAACATACATACACACACACCTTCCATCTCCTCCTTTCTGTGTCCATGCCTCGTGTCTCTCATACGGTCCCACACACGTGTAAACTCTCGCCCCTCTTTTCGTCGATCTCACAACCGCACACTCCTCCCCCTATCTAGCTAGTAGCTCGGCCTCTCGCACCACCTCCTAGCTCCATTCTCTCTATCTATCCGTCTCGCTAGTCCTTATTTGCCTCTAATAAATGGATGTACACCGACCGATCTCCCGCTATACATATAGCTAGCTAGGTCCTTATAACTTATTTTTTCCCACGCATCAATCGATCTACCTCATTAGTTATGTCTCTCCCTTCCTCCGACAAACAACAATTGATCTACCGATCTAGTTAGGTTTGCTTAGCAAACACATGGTTTCCCTTCATCATCCATGCATGCGTCCTGACAGATCTATCACGCACAGGCACACACAGAAACACATCCCCACTCTTATTGCTAATATTGCAGTTCTTCCCTCAGTTTGTCTAGTAGGCCTCTCCCACCATCTTCGAGAAGCAACTCCATCACCCATCCAGCACTCTACCCCTCTCCCTTGCTCTCTCTCTGTCTCTCTCTCTATACCAACCTCTTTACTGTCCTTTAGTTATGTATGGATGTCGACCCATCTCCCTCAACACATAGCTCGGTCTCTCCCTCTCAACACATATATGAGTCGTTCTACCTCTCTAGTTAGGCATCTGCCTCCCCCTCCCCCCACCCCCACCCACACACACACACACTGATACATCGAGCACTCTAGTCATGTATCCCTGCCACACAAAAACTTGCCATGTGCCCTCTGACGTTCTGGTAGGTCAGTCGCCCTATATCTTTGACTTGCACATAGACAATTTCGATGGCTCTCTTAATACATCTCGCACCCACCCACTTGATCCTCTCTTCGACTCTACCGATATCTATGACCCCTCCCTCTCTTCTCGTGGATCGCCCCCTCTGGCCCCCTCTATATGATATGGATATGCCTCTATTTCACACACATTGCATGCAAAATTTTGTTTGAGATTTCATCGACACATATTCCCACAAATACATTCACGAAATCTCCACCCCCAAAACAAAAAACACTCATGAACGCACACGCCATCTGTCTAGGTTTGTATCTCTCTCACACACACCCACATAGGTGGGGCACGTGCACGAAGAGAAGAGGTGCACGCACGGTGCACGTACTTGTCAGGACCCCGATTCCAAGTCACATCGATCTAGCCGGTAACACCTCATATCACTTTGCGGCCTCACGCACGGTATTCCCACGGGCGTCGCCTTACCATGGCCTGGGACCGTTTGCGCCTTTTGGCTCACGTATATGATAGTGTCTCTAGCATCCATATGACAGAGAACCCGGGCCGACATGACTACTCGTGAACCCAAAGTGGCACTAACTTACGGGGACAGACATACATGAATCAACATCGAGCATGTCGGTCAGCAGCATGTGAATCCGGGCTGTAGCAACTGGGCTAACAGGACTCCGGGAACCCGGGCTGTAGCAGGCTAGCAGGACTCCGGATATCACAGCGTGACATTTCCCTGAAGGGACAGACACAGGAACAAAGTGAATCACATGCCGGCCAGTCAAGTGTTCTGGAGCAGTAGTGCTGGGCTAGCAGGACACCGGTGAACCGGGCTGTAGCGGACTACTATGGCTCATGGAAGCACAAGACTACATTTCCCCATAAGAGAGGCTACGAAGGATGAACAACTAGGTTGTCGGATCCCACACATACCAAGCATTTCAATCATACACACAATATGCTCGATATGTGTAAATACAACATGGCATCACAACATAACTCTACGACTCAAGTATTTATACATTAGGCTCTAAAGAGCCAGATAATACAAACATGGGTCTCATGACCCAACATTCAGAGCATACAAGTCAAAGCACATGCGGAAGCTTAACATGTCTGAGTACAGACTTCTACAAATGAAAAAGGCTGAAAAGCCTGACTATCTACCAGATCCTGCCGAGGGCACAAGATCGTAGCTGAGGTAACAAGCTAAACGTTGAAGTCCACGCGGAACTACTAGCGAGACTGAAGTCTCTCTGCAAAAACATAAATTAAGCAAACGTGAGTACAAATGTACTCAGCAAGACTTACATCAGAACTAACTACATATGTATCATTATCAACAAAGGGTTTGGTGGGGTTTAACTCCAGCAAGCCAGCTTTGACTCAGTGGCTAACCTGAACTACGACTGCAAGCAACTCTTTTGAGGTGGCGCACACAATTCCACATATTCGCCATACCAATACACCACTATGGATCCGCTCCCGTCTCCCTACGAGAACGCCATGCATAGCACTCACGCTTATCTTGCGCATTTTAGAGTATCCACTTTCACTTGTCTATGAACTATGCAAGGGGTCCAATTTTCCATATCCGAGGAATCCGGCTATTCGAATAGATAATGATAACCCTACAGGGGTGTACTTCTTCACACACAGTCCCGCCACTTACCACCATGTACACATCGTTTATCTCGGCATCCTTCAAGTGGAAGCCTGGCGAGGGAGTTGGCCATGACCTGACTAACCAACAAGTCTCTAGTCCAGGTTTATTGCCTATTCGGGTTCCATCCGCAAGGAGATCCGGCCGGGGTGCCGCTCACGACCCCAAACGATGTGAGCAGGGTTCCCAAGCCCACCATCCGGGTGCCACTTGGTACACCGGGCCACTGTGCCTAGTCTGTCCCAAGCCCACCTGTACCGAGTGCCACCTAGTAGACTACTAACACTACCTACAAACACCAGAAACTAGTTGCAACTCCTGGACAGAGATCGGGTTGATCAATAGGTCGAGAGAGCTTGGAGCGCCCGGAGCCCAATGTGTGGCTGCAATGAGACAACCCACCATGTACTCCTATATGGCCTCTCACCACTACCTTTACCAAATCGTGTTCACACACTTAGCTCTCAACAGTAGGACATGTTCACCACATTCCAATTCATCCCCGATGAATCGGACTTGACTCAACTCTAAGCAGTAGCAGGCATGACAAACAAGCATGAATGAGTAGGCACATCAGGGCTCAAACAACTCCTACTCATGCTAGTGGGTTTCATCTATTTACTGTGGCAATGACAGGTCATGCGAAGGAAAGGGGTTCAACTACCGCAGCATGTAATAGTTGAATCGGTGTTGTCCTAATGCAGTAAAAGAGAGCAGGAGCGAGAGAGTGGGATTGTATCGGAATGAACAAGGGGGTTTTGCTTGCCTAGCACTTCTGAAGATAGTATAGTTCTTCATCGGTGTCATCGATCTCATCGTCGGAACGTCGTCTACTGAGAGGGGACAATTACCTGCAAACAAGGAATAACACAATCAATGCGATGCACAATATGATGCATGATCATGACATGGCAATATGCTGTGATTTGAGCGAATGCAACTAGCAATGATTTAAATGAAGTTGGTTTGAACCAAAGGTTCAAATTCAAACTCCATATGTGATTATTTAAATGCCAACATTTTATTTGACCCGATAAGCAGGCATAAGTTGCTCAAACATGCATGGAAATAGCATGAATGGATAGATTGAATTTTTCTGATAATTTTTCATATATAATTTATTTAATTCTGAGCTACGGTTGATTTTCTATGATTTTTCAAAGTTTAAAGCATTTTCTGGAATTTCTAAACCTTTCCTGATTTATTTTGATTCCAGAAAGACTTTACTGCGTTAGCACTGCATCATCATGACGTCAGCAGGTCAACAGGGCGTGGTCCAGGTCAAACCTGACCTGTGGGACCCATTGGTCAGTCACACAGTTAGTTAATTTACTAATTCAGGTTAGTTTAAGTGCTAAGCTAGGTTAGTTAGCAGGCCAGGGCCCACATGTCAGTGAGTGAGGGGGTTAATTAGCAGGGTCATCAGCAGCTAATGACGTGCCACATCACCAGCCACCGGAGTTGGACTCCGATGACCTCAAAGTGCGGCGGTGGCTTGCCGGAATCGCGCTGTGGGCGTCGGTT
This sequence comes from Triticum urartu, assembly GCF_003073215.2. Classification (NCBI taxonomy): domain Eukaryota; kingdom Viridiplantae; phylum Streptophyta; class Magnoliopsida; order Poales; family Poaceae; genus Triticum; species Triticum urartu. The sequence continues at coordinate 238,093,080 of NC_053024.1, forward strand.
GGACGTGCCGAGGGCACCGGGCGATAGCCCTTGCTCCCGCGCATCTAGCGGAGGCAGCAGCAGGTCACGGGGTCACCGGAATCAGCGCCGGTGACGAGCCGAGTGGCGGCCGGAGCTACGGCGTAATTGGGTTGGAGCTAGGGGGCACGTGGGGAGAAGCTGGTGTTGGCTACGGGCTCCTGGAGACGCGTTGAGCGCGATGGTGTGCTCGGCTTCGAGCTACAACGGCTCCAGCCACGGCGGCGACGAGGCACGGTGGCGGCGAGCTTCGGCCGTGGTGGTCAGTGGGGCTAGATGAGGAAATCGACAGAGGGGAGAGAGGGTTTGGGAGAAGGAGCTCACAGTGAGTCGAACGGGAGGGTCAGCGAGCTCGGGGAGGCACCGGAGGCAGCAAATCGACGGCGACGATCTTCGGTGGCCGACAGGGGAACGGCGGTGCAGGCGGCATCTAGGGGCTTCCGGCATCGGGCGGCTCGGTGAGGAGGAGGAGAGGGACTCGGCGGAGCTCATGGGCAGCTCCAGGGGGTGAAGGAGAGGCGGTGGACACGGCAACAGCAAGCGGCGACAGCGTTCGATTGCGCCGCGAGGAGAGGTCGAGGAGGGAGAGGAGGTCCAGCAAGAGAGGTGAGTGGTGCAGAGGGTCCGGGGGTGCGTGGCGACGTCCTGGATGTCGAGGCAGCGGCGGGAAGCAGGAGGTGGCCAGGCGCGTGGGCGCACGCGGTGGGCACACGCCCTCATGCCCTCTGGCATGAGGTTGAGGACGACTGGCATATCCAGGTAGGCTGGGCCGGCTAGAGGAGTTGGGCCAGGTAAGTGGGCTGCCAGGTAAACTCTCTCTCTCTCCTATTCTGTTTGTTTCTGTTTTCTATTTTTTTGAAGTTTGTTTTGAGTTTGGTTTTCAAACCAAACCGATTTTTAAGCTTCTGAAAATTATTATGTGGACTTAGGAAACTAGTTCAGAGCCACATACAAACTTTCAAAATTATTGGGCTTATATCTATTTTATAGTAAATATAAACCCAATTCAAATAACTAGTGAATTAATTCAGAGTCCCAAGAATAATTATTTCTGTGATTCCAAAAATATTGGTTTGGGTTTTAGCTCTTGCCAATATTTTTAGAGATTAGCAGGAACATTTTGTTGGGCTCATTTGAAAATATTTTAATGTTGATCATTTTTAAAAGATTTCTGAGGCTTGAGAAATCCCTCAATTCAATTTCCTTGAATTTAAGATGATGCATGGATGCATATGCAAAGACAAGCAAAGGCCAAAGCTAGGGCTGTGACAGTACTCCCGTCTCTTTCGCAACCACACCCTTGCGGGTACACGGCGGAGCTCATTTCTGTACGAAAAGGCAGTCCATGTGGTAATTAGACACGTGTACTAGTTGTCCACTTGATGGAGGATCCTCTACCATGGGTGAACAAACAAATTGCGACTTGACGCATTATGTTAAAAAAGAGGAAAACCATGTGGGGCCTACCTTAGAGGCAAGGCTCTATACACTGGAGTACTTTTGATGTGTCCCGTCAACTCGTAGAACGAGGAGAAGCTTGCTTAGTACGTCGTTTCCTGATAACCCACAAGTATAGGGGATCGCAACAGTTTTCGAGGGTAGAGTATTCAACCCAAATTTATTGATTCGACACAAGGGGAGCCAAAGAATATTCTCAAATATTAGCAGCTGAGTTGTCAATTCAACCACACCTGGAAACTTAATATCTGCAGCAAGGTATTTAGTAGAAAAGTAATATGATAGTAGTGGTGACGGTGGTAAAAGGTAACAGTAGGAAAAGTAATATTTTTGGTGTTTTATAGTGATGATAACAATAGCAACGGAAAAGTAAAAAAAGCGAAGAACAATATATGGAAATCTCGTAGGCAATGGATAGGTGATGGAGAATTATGCCGGATGCGATCGATCATGTAACTGTCATAACCTAGGGTGACACAGAACTAGCTCCAGTTCATCAATGTAATGTAGGCATGTATTCCGAATATAGTCATACGTGCTTATGGAAAGAACTTGCATGCCATCTTTTGTCCTACCCACCCGTGGCAGCGGGGTCCTATTGGGAACTAAGGGGGTATTAAGGCCTCCTTTTAATAGAGTACCAGACCAAAGCATTAACACATAGTGAATACATGAATTCCTCAAACTACGGTCATCACCGGGAGTGGTCCTGACTATTGTCACTTCGGGGTTGCCGGATCATAACACATAGTAGGTGACTATAGACTTGCAAGATAGGATCAAGAACTCTCATATAGTGATGAAAACATAATATGTTCATATCTGAAATCATGGCACTCGAGCCCTAGTGACAAGCATTAAGCATAGCAAAGTCATAGCAGCATCAATCTCAGAACATAGTTGATACTAGGGATCAAACCCTAACAAAACTAACTCAATTACATGATAAATCTCATCCAACCCATCACCGTCTGGCAAGCCTACGATGGAATTACTCACGCACGGTGGTGAGCATCATGAAATTGGTGATGGAGGAAGGTTGATGATGACGATGGCGACAGATTCCCCTCTCCGGATTCCCGAACCGACTCCAGATCAGCCCTCCCGAGAGAGTTTAGGGCTTGGCGGCGACTCTGTATTGTAAAACGTGATGATTCCTTCTATCTGGGTTTTTTCTCACAAAAGTAAATATATGGAGTCAGGGTTGAGGTCAATGGAGCGTCAGGGGGCCCACGAGGCAGGGGGCGCGCCCAGCGGGGTAGGGCGCGCCCCCCACCCTCGTGGATAGGTGGAGGCCCCCTGACGTGGATCTTCCTTCCAGTATTTTTTATATATTCCAAAATAATTCTTCGTTGATTTTCAGGTCATTTCGAGAACTTTTATTTATGCACAAAAATAACACCATGGCAATTCTGCTGAAAACAGCGTCAGTCCGGGTTAGTTCCACTCAAATCATGCAAGTTAGAGTCCAAAACAAGGACAAAAGTGTTTGGAAAAGTAGATACAAGGGAGATGTATCATCTCCCCCGCCCACTGCTACCTCTTGAGCACTGCGTTGGTTTTCCCTTGAAGAGGAAAGGGTGATGCAGCAAAGTAGCGTAAGTATTTCCCTCAGTTTTTGAGAACCAAGGTATCAATCCAGTAGGAGGCTACGCGCGAGTCCCTCGCACCTACACAAAACAAATAAATCCTCACCAACGCGATAAGAGGTTTTCAATCCCTACACGGTCACTTATGAGAGTGAGATCTGATAGATATGATAAGATAATATTTTTGGTATTTTTATAATAAAGATGCAAAGTAAAATAAAATGCAATGAAAATAACTAAGTGTTGAAAGATTAATATGATGGAAGATAGACCCGAGGGCCATAGGTTTCACTAGTGGCTTCTCTCAAGAGCATAAGTATTTTACGGTGGGTGAACAAATTACTGTTGAGCAATTGACATAATTGAGCATAGTTATGAGAATATCTAGGTACGATCATGTATATAGGCATCATGTCCGAGACAAGTAGACCGACTCCTGCGTGCATCTACTACTATTACTCCACACATCGACCGCTATCCAGCATGCATCTAGAGTATTAAGTTCAAGAGAACAGAGTAACGCTTTAAGCAAGATGACATGATGTAGAGGGATAAATTCATGCAATATGATAGAAACCCCATCTTGTTATCCTCGATGGAAACAATACAATACGTGCCTTGCTGCCCCTGCTGTCACTGGGAAAGGACAACGCAAGATTGAACCCAAAGCTAAGCACTTGTCCCGTTGCAAGAAGATCAATCTAGTAGGCCAAACCAAACTGATAATTTGAAGAGACTTGCAAAGATAACCAATCATACATAAAAGAATTCAGAGAAGATTCAAATATTGTTCATAGATAAACTTGATCATAAACCCACAATTCATCGATCTCAACAAACACACCGCAAAAACAAGATTACATCGAATAGATCTCCACGAGAGAGGGGGAGAACATTGTATTGAGATCTAAAAAGAGAGAAGAAGCCATCTAGCTAATAACTATGGACCCGAAGGTCTGAGGTAAACTACTCACACTTCATCGGAGAGGCTATGGTGTTGATGTAGAAGCCCTCCGTGGTCGATGCCCCCTCCGGCGGAGCTCCGAAACAGGCCCCAAGATGGGATCTCGTGGATACAGAAAGTTACGGTGGTGGAATTAGGGTTTTGGCTCCGTCTCTGATCGTTTGGGGGTACGTAGGTATATATAGGAGGAAGGAGTACGTCGGTGGAGCAACAGGGGGCCCACGAGGGTGGAGGGCACGCCTGGGGGGCGGTAGGCACGCCCCCTACCTCGTGGCTTCCCTGTTGGTTGCTTGACATAGGGTCCAAGTCTCCTGGATCTTGTTCGTTCCAAAAATTATGTTCCCGAAGGTTTCATTCCGTTTGGACTCCATTTGATATTCCTTTTCTTCGAAACCCTAAATTAGGCAAAAAAAACAGCAATTCTGGGCTGGGCCTCCGGTTAGTAGGTTAGTCCCAAAAATAATATAAAAGTGTATAATAAATACCAATAATGTCCAAAACAGAATATAATATAGAATGGAACAATCAAAAATTATAGATACGTTGGAGACGTATCACCCACGGGCACGGTGGCTCGCAGGATGAGGTGAAGCTTGCTTACTAGTACGCCTTTACGCCCGCTCCCTCGCCCATGCGCGCTGTGGCTCCCAGGACGAGGAGAAAATTTTACTACTCCCTCCGTTTACTCCTCGTCCCTACCTTGGTTAGAGAGATTATCATATTGTTTGGAATATATGTCCTTTAGTAGATTTCAATATGAACTACTAGTACATACTACAAACACTGATGTATATAGACTCATCTCTAACGTCCCAGCAGATCACGTCTGTCGGGGGAAGGGGTGGATGCTTTTAGTGTAGATGCGGTCGCCGTCGCAGACGGCGAAAACCCACTGTCGGCACGTCCCGACGAGGGGTCCCCGCCGTTCTCTCTCACAAAGCCGGTGAGGTTGCCTTCATCCATTGCTCACTGCCACGAGGTGGGCAGTTGCCTCCTCCCACCGCCCTCCTCTAGGTTGAGCTACGTCCCGACATCCCTCAGGTACAACTGTCTTTACATCCGGCTTGCACCATTGCTCCAGCTGCCCACATCACTCCATGTGGATATTTGTCTACTTCTTTGGCCCACACATACCTCTACTGGCTTCTACGTACTGTATTTGTGATGAGTTTATGTCTCATCAACTAGTCCCAGTAATCTTATTCTAATCATGCTTCTTCAATTTCTTTGCCACAGGGATGATCATCTCGATTTTGGTGAAACTACACAAAATGATCTGATGGTCAAAGGGTTGCAAACTTCATTTCTTCGAAAGCTCCAACGTTGCCAGCAAATTAAAGCCTGGTTATGGTTCAAGGGCTAGGGAATGCATCGATCGTTTTTTCTTTAGCTGTCTCTGTTCCAAAATAAGTGTCAACTTTAGTAGTAGTACAACTTTGTACAAAAGTTTGCATAAAGTTGAGACACTTATTTTGGAACAGAGGGAGTACATATTTGTTATGATCTGTCAATCATTGAGATGCAATAGAATGCATGTTAGTCTCCTTTGTATTTGATGAAATGTTGCAACAGGCAACCTTGGATGCAAGATACATGAAACAGAAGCTGGAAGCTTCATAGCATTGTACAAATTTATCTCGCTGAGAAATTACAGTACGTACTATACTAGTATTATCTAAAGAGTTAGGTGTCACATGGTGTCCAGAAAATATGGTGATAGTGTGAGGTGAGCCATGTAATCACTGAGCCTGCGTGTTTTCACTGCTCTCGCACTCCTCCCCTGAGAATGGAGAAAATTGTAATCTAGTAGTACCTCCTTTCGCCGAAAGGGTGGGACATCCAGCAGTCCTACCACCTCAGTAATAATGACCAATGAGCCATCAAATCACATAGACCCAGCAGTAAGTTGGATGGACGAAGCAACCAACACTCTTGAATCTGCTTCTCCCTTCAACACATGCGCCAGTGAGAGGTCGCGTCCGCTCTGCCCGGGCATGAATGCGGCACCAATTCTTTGGAGCAGCGCTGACCGTTTCAGGCGGGAAGCGCACGCGGGCGATGGAGGGGCTTTGGGTGGGCCAGGCTGGTCAGGAGTGGGCGTGGCAGCTGTCCCGCCTGTCCTGACCGGATGCCCGGAAACGCGAGGATGCACCGACTCTCGCGGCTAAATCATACACTACACACCATCTCTCTGTAGGAGTAGGTCGATGTGTTGCTCTCTCTAACACACACACACACACACACACACACACACCGAGGTAAAATGAGTCTATATCTCAATTAATGAAGACTTGCATGTTACCATCCATATGTTACTACCTTCTATGAAAGTAGTAACATAGACTACTAATATATGCATGTTACTAGTCCAATTTACTCACCACTATGACCAGCGTAGAAATGTAACCAAACGCTCTTACTCTGCCTTGTTATCTCCCCCGGAAACCCAATGCATGGAGCGCAACTATGCGCTGATGCATGCGAGTTAATATGTGGCCCTACATGGTAGCTAAAACAGCATCTCTTAGTTGTTGAGATTAATTGTTGCGTTTATAGACAGAAATCAGGGCTTTGATTGGAGGAAGGACCGGTTAAGTTTATCCTTCTCCTCCAATCTGCTTGCACCTCGTTTCGGAAAAAAAATCTACTTGCACCTTGGTCCCGCTGCACCTTCTAACGTGACTTATTACACCTAGACGGAGTGAGTAGTACGAGATACGGTGGCACACTGACTTAGGTCGAATACAAGTGCCCAAAATTGTGTGCATGTTATAATAAGGATTCACTTCAAATAGTACGTGAGCGAACAGAGGGATCAATTGGACAGTGTTCACGAGCAGTAGCGAGATGTGTGAGGTAAGATACACTGGTGGCGCTTTTAATTTTCCTTATTAATTTGTTTGTTTCACTCTTTGATTGGTGGGACCCAACGTACTACGTGGAGAAAAGTAAGGTGACTAAGGCTGCATTATTTCTGTACTACCAACACCACTTTAAATCCCAAAAGACCTTACCACCAAAGCCACATGATACGATTATGATTTAAATCCCAATGGCTCCCATGCAAAAAACACGACATGCTTGTCACACGAATGCAGGAATGTATTAAAGGTTATTTTCCTCTCGTTAAACATAACGTGGGGTTGGTGTAGCTGGTTATCCTGTTCGCTCATGAAACTTGAGGTTTCGGTTTCGATAACTACACTTGAGCATAATTTTGTTTTTGTTCGACTTCTTTCTTCCACCCAATGACATGTAGATCCCGCATGACAGAGAGAGGAAGTGATCTGGGGCGGTGCTAGGAATATTCTTTGACTGGTCAAAATGGATGGATACAGAGCTATACGATCTCGTAGTGACCGTATAAACCTCATCACATATACGCTGCAGTCTCGGCGCTTGTTTTCTAGGGTTTGCACTCTTCACACACTCTCTCCAGTATATATATACACGCTGGAGCCTCAGTGCTTGTAGTTGCTCTCTTCACACTCTCTCACCCTCTCCAGATCTAAACAAGACTTTGTTGGCCTCTCTCTCTCCCCTCACTGCTGGTCAAGAGCCGGCAAGATCCGTCCGCCGGGAAGGGAAGGAGGCTTAACGCTGTCACCATCGGTGAGGGAGGGAATCCACTACCGGCGCAGCCGTTCTCTTTCACCCACCGGCAGCGCGGGAGGGCCTCCGACCCCTTCTTCCTCGCCTCCATACATAATGTGGGCCAAACGGTTTCCGGTCGCCACCAAACCACACCCCAAGGACCTTAAGGTATAATTTACTTATTCCACATGCATTGCTCAAAGAGGAAAGGAAGGGGGAAAGTTTTATAGCATGAATCTTGGACGTGGTTCAAAGAGGAAAGGAAGGGAGGAAAGTACTAGTATAGACTGGCTATCCAGCACCTACATTGGTCGAAAAGGGGAAACAATGACAAACGTAGTATGCACATCTATAATGAATTGATCTTTTGTTTTGGGGGACAAGGCTATCAAGTTTGAGCGGGACTAGATTTGCTGCACTCACATAGGGAAAGGTGTCTAAAGATAACAAAACTGGGACCAACACAAATATGCTCCTTGGTTGTTTTTATTCTTTGTTGCAACAGACTGTGCATCACCCCTTCATACATCGGTAGATTCACATGGTGCTGGTGCATCCACTGTCCCATGCAACTCTTTAGCTGTTGTTAATCTAAGGCCCAGTTTGGTTAAAAACTCCCTAGTCCCTACATACTTGGTTCCAGGGACTAAACATGGACTAGAGGTTATCAAATGACATGCTAAAAGACCATGTTACCCCTAGTAATGAACTAATAGAGACAAGTTGCGATGCGGGGCAGGGGCAACTGTTGGAAAAAGTCCCCAAAAGACTCTCCCTCGGGGTCTTCTTTCTTTAGTCCCTAAAAGTCCCTCCTGTTTGGTTTAGATGGGACTGACACGAACTTTTTTAGTCCCTACACCAAAATGTCCCTATAAAAACACTCTCTAATAATGCCGCTGGAAAATTGATGCAATGCCACAGTTAAAAGAAAATTACATGTTTAACGAATTTATTGTTAATATAATCTCTCTATTAATATTAATCAATGCCACCGTTTGAGAAACACTATTGTCTTGCTTTCTTTCCTATTTAGATATATTAGATGCTTCTTTTTGTTGGCTTCAGTGTCATCCACCATTATTGACCACTAGTTGTTTCCTTTGCACGTCTGTGTAAATAGGGTTATCTACTTCACCTCGTTGCTATTGTGACCTTTTGTTGCACTGCACCAAACCCTTTTGTTTTAAGAGTGTTTTGTGCATTTCAACCAAAATGTCACACCAACAACGTTGCTTGATTGCTTGATCTTACTGGAACTACACAAGAGGAAATCTTACTTTCCATCCGTGTTGGCAAATTTGGTTCAGATCATCTTCTTGCGAGTTATTTGAATTCCACGTCATGAGAGGTCAGTAATAGCCTTCTTTCACATGATTGTGTGGTGTGCTTTCATATGTTGTGCTACTTGTACGCTAATGTTGCTTGATTTAGGGAACTGCACAAATGGAGACAAGACTTCCAATCTGTATGTGCATCGTAATATCCCATTGAGGTAAGATAAGGATATTTCACAACTATTGGCCTGCATTTTGCCACTTTCATCTGAAAATTAACGTCGTTGTTTAGTGCTATACTTGTGCTCCCTAATTGACATGCCAAATCTTACATTAAAGGCGAAGCTTGTCTATTATTGAACCAAGTGATGAAGGTGAAGAACAAGCGGAAGAAAAACGAAAATCAACTTCCGGTGCTGTAATGAAGCACTAGAACTGTGATGACACAAGTAATGATATAGTTTTGCATCTTAACTTATTGCTATGGCTGGAACGAGCAATTGTTTTGCCACTGATTTGATGCCCCTCTTAATGTAATATGTAATTATCTCTACTTGTGCAAACAGGGATCTTCTTCGAAGATACCATATATTTTAGTGGAACTGCACAAGAAGATGTTGGAAACATTAAATTAATCGAGGAGTATATAGTAAGCATGGCAACCATAGTAGATAACAAGAGATGGTTCCGGAGAAGTGCTTAATCTGCATGCTCCACACAATAAGCCACCTGACAAAGGTTGGTACTCTCCCACGGATTTCATCCATATGATTGAGCTTTGTCATCTCTATTGGTGTTGTGGTACTGTTTAGATACTGTCATGAGAAAGTGGTATTGTCCTTGAGAAGTGCTTCATCTGTGTTGTTTTAAATATTTCCTTTCCTTTTTTTGAGCAAACAGGGATGCTAGCATTTAGTTGTTCTCTTGTCTTTGCACAACAGGATCATCCTCCTGTGAAGAAGAATATGGAGTACGTGAAGTGCGTAGTTCCGATTATGCCAGGATAAAGAAGCCAAGCCTCTCTTCTTAAGAAGGGAGCAGTTGAAGGATGGTTACATTATTTCCCACAAGAACAAACTAACTTCAGCTCAGAAGGACTCATGGATCTCCATCTTTGTTGCTGTGATGGATCATGTAGGTTTACTTTTAAACTGTCAATTCATAGTACAGTTTGCTTTATACTAATCACTTTTTTGTATTTATGCAAATTGGGGTGATCAGCTTGATTTTAATGGGAACTGCACAAAATATTCACGAATACATCGAATATTCTTAAATCATTCATTTCCACCATAAGAAAGGAGGTGCTGATATGTTCAAGGCGTTGCAACATATAAAGGCGAAATCATCGAAGCTACGCACAAATTTGGTTGATTTTGGTGGAACTACACAAAAAGAATAACTGGTTTATTTAGCACGAGGTGCCATGTCAATGTCCGAACTGATGGCAAACCCTACTCATTCCACAATCGTAGGCATTTGATATTTTGGAATGGGAAAACCTTGTCAAAGTTTGCTCATTGATGTACACAAAACAACACACATTTGACATTTTGGAATGGGACAACCTTGTCAAACTTTGCTCATTGATGTTAGCAAGAAGACATGCGTTTGATATTTTCGAATGGGACGCCCTTTGCTGTTAGCAGCATCGATCGATTTTGCTTTATTCTTTAGTTGTGAAGTAAATATTGGCTCTGACATGTGAATCACTGAGATGCATAATCATCGATTGTTTTGAATGTTCTCTATGAATTGCCAAGCCTGTGAGTTGATTGCAATGTACAGGAACGCTAAATTTTATACTACTTATGTTCCTTTTTACTTCGCATATTAGATTTCTTTCAAGTCAGTTGATTTTACATTGTGAATGTTAATACTTTTTTCCATAAGATTGGTCAAAGTAGAGATACTTTGACATCAGACAAAACTTATATGCACACTAAAAAGGAACGGAGGGAGTACATGTGAAACTGCTGCAAACGAGGTGATCACCCTGGGAATAATGCTAGCATGTATTGTTTTGCTAGTTATGCCTCTGGGGCCCACATGCCAGTGACCCAACTGCACCTGCAATTAAGTAACTGAAGCAGCGTCCTTCTCCAACATAGCTCTCCGACTTCATGTCGCCGCCAAGAAGCTAATCGGTCATCAATGGTCAACCCGCCTAGCTTGGCTTCAACGGAGGGTAGTAGTGGTGGCCTTACTTGGACTCAAGCGGCCGCGACCTACCGTGTTCTACTCTTCATCGTTTTCTGCGTGGCGCGGCCTCATTGGCAGCGGGGCGGGGCCTCACCAGAGACGGTGATGTCCTCTGTCTCGTTACCGGTGGGAGCCCCATCTGCAGAGCGGGGGAAATCCTCCCCCTCGTTGCCGGTAGGGTGTGGCCTCAGTTGAGCCGGGGATGTCCTCTACCTCGTTCTTGGCGGGGCTAGGCCTAGGCGGAGTAGGGTCTCCGCCTCGGTGCCGGCGGGGCGGGGCCTCGGCGGAGCCGACGGTGTCTTCTCCCTTGTTGTTGGTGTCGTGGGGCCTCGGTGGAGTAGGGCCTCCGCCTCTGTGCCGGCAGGGAGGGGCCTCGGCGGAGCCAGCGGTTTCCTCTGCCTCGTTGTTGGCGTCGTGGGGCCTTGATGGAGCGGGGCCTCGTCGACGCCAGCGGAGCGGGGACTCGTCGGAGCCGGCATTGTCCTCTGCCTCGCCCTTGGTCTCGCCAAACAGCGCCTCGCCCGCTTCATCGCCCTCTTTTTAGGCGGCCGCAGCCTCAACCACCCACATGTGGTACCGCCGGCGCTCGAGGCGGCCCTCGCGGGCGGAGCGGTACGAGTCGAGTAGCGCCTCCTACTCCACCCACTGCACGAGGATCTGCTCCTCCGCCTACAAGTGCTCCTGGAGGAGATGGTGGTTGTAAGCGGTGTCGGCTTGCGCCTTCTGGAGGTGCTCCTCACGCTTCTGCCTCACCGTGTCCATGTATTGGGCACGTGCCTCGCTGATGGTCATGGTGCAATGCACCGACGAGGATGGCGCGGAGGAGGGGGTTGGCGCCGGATCGTTGACTACCATGTTCTCCATTGGGACGTCGTTGTCCCATGGCTGCCTGACATCCAGGCAGTCGACAGCAATGGCTGCCATCTCCTTGTGGTCTGTCGTCTGCCCGTCCCGAAGAGCGCTAGAGTGCGACGAAGCCATGTTGGCAGTAGTGGTGTGGACAAGAGAAAGGGAACGGAGGCGGATGACTGCGGCTATGGTCGGCGCAACATTTTATATAGCAATGGTGGGCGGCGGAGGGACGGACGTGTGGCGCCGGAGTAGCCGCCTCGGCAACCGCGTATCATTAATGTAAGCGGCAGACGGATGGACGGACGACACTTGTGTCGTTTGAAGGTGGAGCAATCGCCTACACCGAGAAGTGGGGCGGGCGGTGCTGACCGTTTCGGGCGGAAAGCGCGCGCGGGCGAGGGAGGCGGTCTGGGTGGGCCAGGGCAGTCAGACTCGTGCTTGGCAGTGGGTTGGTCCAGCAGCCGGATATGCTGGCTCGCCAGCAAGCTCGCCGAGCTGTGCGACGACAATCAGACGATGGACGTAGCTTCCGACCAGGAGCCGGCGCCACTGTCTAAGCCGGTTCATGTCATGTTCGCCGTAGAGCAGGTGCGGCCCACTTCGACGCCCTAACGGCAGAAGAGCTACCAGCGCAGGAGGACCTGTGCTGCAACCTCCGTCTCGTCAACGAGCACCGGTGAACAAGCGAACGACAATGCCGGCGCGGACATGTGGCCCTATGATCCTGGCTTCCTGAATGAGCAGCACGCGTTGTATCAGACCATCTGTAGGGCCCGCGAGGCCCTCTCCGTCGTTCTTCAAGTTGTTGCGCTCGCCGTGGCGCCACTGTCTCACGTTGTCAACATGGTCAATGGAATTAGGAATGAGGAGATGACTTTACTTGGAGAGGATGACAGTGGGGACCCACCAGGACCATAACCGCACGTACGCAAGTGCCTCCTTATTATATACAACTGTAATATTTTTTGCATCCTACTAGTTTCCTGACATCACGGTCCCACACCATTGTCAACCAATGTAGTCAATAAACGAGAGAATTGCATATGGAGCGGCCGACAGCTGGGACCAAGCAGCTCAACAGTATTTGACTTTTTGAGGTGTGAGCACTGCAGAGTTTTTCTTGAGCGATGTTTCCATTGTTGTTCAGAGGAGAGCAGGGTATTAACTAGGCGGGCTGTGGCCCGTCTAGCCTAATCCAGATATCCAGCCCAGACATTAAGTTTTTTCAAGTTCAAATGGCTAGCCCAGCTATACTTTTTTTGAGGAATACCCAGGCAAGGTCAACTTGTTATTCTCCGCCCTGCTCTGCTGCAAATCCTTCCTAGGAGGGATGCATTAGGCTTAACAAGAAAATGGGCTTTAAGAAATAATAAATGGGATGTAATTATAAAAACTGGGCAGTAACTATAAAAAATGCACCAAACATGTAATTACTTTATAAAATATTATTTCTCGATTTTGAAAATTTTAATTTCATTAATTTTTGCGCGTGCAATGTTTCGTTGGATTTTTAAGTAATACAAATTTATATTGAAATTGTATTTAATCTTACTAGAAATTTTGGGATAAAATATTTCGGATCCCATCAAAATGTGGGAAATTTTATTGAACTCTGTTTTGAATGGTTTGTTGAAATTATTAATCATTATCCTAGCTAGAAAATTGGTTGTACTTTTAACAAACTATAAATGGGTTGTAGTAAATTCCATTAGAATTCAAAAATGGGCTGTACATTCTTACAAATCTCAAATGGGCTATAAGTTATCTGCCACACACTCGTGAGCCTATTAAGTTGACGCGTCCCCTAAAAAAATAGTTGACGCGTATGCAATGCTTTGTCAACTTATATTCAACACATGGTTCTAGCAGAAGTGGCCTTTGGATGTCCATCCAACGGAAGTCGTGCTTCTTCTTCAATCTTGGATATTCTAGCTTCACCTGCCCAAAAAATGATTCCTCCCCCTTACATCTAGGGCACACCATTTTGGAAGCTGACCTGTGGGCCTACTAAGTTGACGCGTATGAAGGGCTTTGTCAACTTAGTCAATATAAACGATTCTAGCTGCAATTACCGTACGGTGTCCATCCAACGGCCGTCGTGCTTCTTCAACCTCTACTCTTCTTGCTCCAACCGCCCAAAGCAGCGCCGGTCATGCCGCCTGCTCCTGCCTCCCGTGGCCGACTGTGCTGCCGCAAAGGCCTCACCGCCCCCTACTACTCCCACCCCTGGCCAAGCCATCCCTCCACTCACCCACACCCCCTGTTATTATACGGCGACGATAGCCTCACACCGCAGCTGAACCAGTGAACCCTCGTACTCTCCGCATGGGCATCCACTGCCGCGTCTTCCCCAGCTCCGCGTCGTCCCCTTCCTAGGCCTCGCCATCGTCCACCACGTTGGTGCTCTCGGCGCAGCGTGGTCAATGTGGTCAACGACCGACTTCCATAGGAAGAGTACTGTACGTGGAGAGGCTGACAGCTGGGTCCACAGCCGCAGCAAGGATGTGCCTCCTTATTATGTGGAAAATAATGATTCCTGCACCTGACAGCAGGGACCCACCGGACGGGCCACCCTATTTCGTGGGAAAAATGTTTCCCCCTGACTGTTGGGACCCACCAGCTACATCTTCGCATGCAAGGAAGTGCGTCCATATTACGGTAAAAAAATTATTCGCCCCCTGACTGCTGGGACCCGCCAGCTACATCTTCGCACGCAAGGAAGTGCATGACAGTCGGGACCCACCTAGTCGAAGCGTACGTAGCGTTGTCATTCTGGTCGCGAACGTGTATGTACATACTGGTCGATCGGTCTATCTGCAGGCTGCAACTATGAACCATGGCCGTGCAAGGAAGGGCACATGTCGTAGTAGAGGCGCACATGTAGCATGTACACGTACGTACAGCGGCTAGGGTGCAAGAAAGAAAATATGGTCACGTACGTATATACGGGCGGGGTCTCGAACGCCTACTCGCGCATACGTACGGCTAGGGCTCGTGTACATGGCTGGGTCAGAATGGAGAAACTACGTCGTCGTCGTGTTCATGGGGAGGCAACGGAATGCGTCCTGTTCATCGGGAGGCAACGGAATGCGTGTTGTTCATCGGGAGCCAACCGGCTTGGACAGAACAGCCGATGGAAATAAGGCCTGGCGTACCGTAGAACGGAGGAAACGACCTTGTGTTCGACCGACCATGGTCGAAATGGGATCCTGTTCATCGGAGGGGTCTCGCGTATCGCAAATCGGAGGAAACGGACTTCTGTTTGGACCTCCTACGGTCGAAATGGGGTGATGTTTACCGGGAGGGGTGTGGCGTACCGCAAAACGTAGGAAACAGACTTGTGTTGGAGTGCTACGGTCGAAACGGGGGTCATGTTCATCGGGAGGGGTGTGGCGTACCGCAAAACAGGACTCCACGGGATATTGTTCATCTCCACCGTCGACCTCCTCCAGCCCCCACCTATGACTGCTCATCCACGGGCTCCTGTTCATCCAGCCTCCACCGTGCACTCCTCCACTGGCTACTGTTCAACCAACCCTCTCCACGGGGTCCTATTCAACCACCCCTTCCATGGGTACTGTTCATCTAGCCCTCCACCAGCTACTGTTCAACCAGCCCTCCACGAGGTCGTCCTGTTCATCCAGCCCTCCACGGGGTCCGGTTCATCCACCCCTCCACCGGCTCGATCGATCGGGATACTATTCACCCAGCGGCAACGGCCACTACTACCACGGGGTCCTATTCATCCAACCCCCCACCGGGAACTGTTCATCCAAACCCCCCAACAACGCTCATTGTTCATCCAGAGGAAGCATCGATCGACTTCAGTTAGCAGCAGTGGCGAAGGAATCACTCGGGTTCAGTTAACAGCAAGGGATCGATCGATCTCTCGGGTTCAGTAACGCGTACCCTGCATTGCAATCGCTCGGGTTCAGTTAGAGCCCAACGCCTCACTCAGGTTCAGTTAGAGCGCAACGCCTTGCACACACACGCGTAGGTACGAGAGAAATGCGCATCACTCAGCCCCCGACCAACCACCGTACTGGGAACTCCCCGATATTTTCCGCGCCCTCGCTTCTACCATGGTTTTATCCATCATGGACGGCCCAAAGAATGTCATGCAGCTGCGTTTGCGGCCCGCCTAGGATGAAAAGCCATTTTCTGTCATGATCTTTTGTCATTGGAGTAGGAGCCCACCACATCTATCATGATACCGGGTTTTGTCACAATTATCATCATAGAAGTGTCATAAGTATGCAGAATTTTTTTTCGTTCGGCCCAAAATGTCACGGATGTGTCTTTTTTGTAGTGATAAGTGTATGAAATCTCAAAAGAAAACTAAGTGGGTGTTCATCCAACTTGCTTGCTCATGAAGACCTAGGGCATTTGAGGAAGCCCATCATTATAATACACAAGCCAAGTTCTACAATGAAAAATTCCCACTAGTAATATATGAAAGTGACAAAATAGGAGACTCTCTATCATGAAGAACATGGTGCTACTTTGAAGCATAAGTGTGGAAATGGATAGTAACATTATCCCTTCTCTCTTTTTCTCTCATTTTTTTCATTTTTTGGGATCTTTGGCCCCTTTTTCATTTTTTATATGGGCTCTTTGGCCTCTCTTTGTTTTCGTCCGACGTCTCATCCCGACTTGCGGAGGAATCATAGTCTCCATCATCCTTTCCTCGCATGGGACAATGCTCTAATAATGATGATCATCACACTTTTATTTACTTACAACTCGATACTAGAACGAAAATATGACTCTATATGAATGCCTCCGGCGGTGTACTGGGATGTGCAATGATCTAGCGTGACATGTATAAAAAATATGGACGGTGGCAAAGCCACAAATACTATGCCAACTATATGGTCATGCAAAGCAATATGACAATGATGGTGTGTGTCATGATAAAACAGAATGGTCGAAGTTCAATGGCAATATATCTCGGGATGGCTATGGAAATGCCATAATAGGTAGGTATGGTGGCTGTTATGAGAAAGATATAAGGTGGCTTATGTGTGAAAGAGCGTATCATATCACGGGGTTTGCATGCACCAGAGAATTTTGCGCCAACTCTCAAGGTGAGAAAGGGGAATGCATGGTACTGAAGAGGCTAGCAAATTGCGGAAGGGTGAGAGTGCATATAATCCATGGACTCAACATTAGTCATAAAGAACTCACATAATTATTGCAAAATTTTATTGGCCCTCAAACAAAAGTACTACTACGGATGCTCCTAGGGAGATAGATTGGTAGGAAAAGACACTCGTTCGTCCCCGACCTCCACTCATAAGGAAAACAATCAATAATAAATCATGCTCCAATCACTAGTACAGCGAGGTGCTATACAAACGATTATTAACCCCTTTCCGCGACGGCATTTGGCACCATCGCCAAGTGAGTGCGGTCGATAGGGGGGTCCTTCCCACATGACCCACAAATCGTCGGGGATATGCCCTCGTGGCACACACGCTCGGCAAAATGAGGTCGTGTGCGAACGGCAAGCGACCAAATATGGTTATACGTACAATAATGCTAAAAAATACAATTATACAGGCGAAATCATTTCCGGTCGTAAGTACATCCCACACAGTCAGTCCCCACTAAATGTTTCCGTTCGTATATAGATACCACACAGTTGCTCCAAGGAAAATGTTTCTGTTTGCAGGTACATCACACACAATTTTCCTCGTTAAATCCTTTGTGATAGCGTTTCCATTGCACACGGTATTAACATTTTTATCGTTTGCGTTATTGAATGCATCACACACGGTGCGTAGAAGAAACTGTGTGGCAAAGGCTGTCCATCACACACAGTTTTTATGTGGTAAATATTTGCGCCAGGTGGCCTAACGCAAACAGTTTTCAAGAGGATGTCGTGTGTGATTGTTCATTAATCTAACACGGTTTATTCCTAGAAATGGTGTGCGTTATTGAATGCATCACACGCGGTGTTTTCTCAATAACCGTTTGCAATAGAAAACCCAATTAGCAGGCTAATTATCCTATTATTAATAATCCATTTATTAATCTAATTGACATTTCATATTAAGCACACAGTATATTTCATTTTCATAATTGAAAGACATTATAGTACAACATCATATAGCTTCAGCACTCAGCTACCCCATTACACAACTACACCAGCACCAAGTTTCACATGCAACATCTATAACCTTTCGAAATTAGCATCATAGACGGTACATAGACAAATGTATCTCATCTGGCAAACTAGTGAAGCAGAAGGCGAATATTGAGCCTTCATTGATGTTGAAGGTCTTTGCAACTTTAGGCCAGTGTCTCTGGATGATTGACCGTCCATCCTTCGTCCTCTTGAGGAACACTTCAATATTGAACCATGGGTGTTGTATGAATACCTTCCTCGGCTCCTGCCCATACACGTGGTTTGAGAGGTAATCATCGGTGAACTACTTTGGAAAGGCCTGAAAACAAGGATGTGCATAAATATCTTCTCTATATTGGAAATGGGGCAAAGGAATAAAAAAGGCAAGGTATAATAGTTAGTACCATCCTGTAGTGAAGTGATGTCTTCTTCATTGTGCAGACAAAGATCTTGTTGTTTTTTGTTGCTAATTTCTTTATCCTAACAATCTTTTTGAGTTTCTTGACTTGACTGATATTCATGGACAACTCATTTCCTCGTATGCAAAAAGGGTCGAACTGTGGGTCAAAACCTCTTACAGCAGGACCTACATGTGCAAGACCAAATTGTTAAAAGCCTAAATATTAGAATGGTTCCTGCAATTGCACAATACTGTGCTATTAGACAAAGGACCATGCATGTGCAAACCTCAATTGTAAACCTCAGTGCTTCCCATTGTTTCCCTACAACACATATAACGTAGTTAGTCATCAGGTTAAGTTAGGGTTCGCATGCTATCAGTAAAATATGTTGATGAAAAATAAGCACATTGCAGATTCATCAGATTAATTGAAGCCACATGGAAAACCCATTTATCCAAACCAAGCATGATTAAGAACTAGGAAAAATAGCACTTGTATATGTTTCCCATGTATTAAGTGCAGCCAAATTTGATTTATTCCTCACATGCACAACAATACAAAATTCTACCCATGACAATTGGATATCGCATTGTAGAATTGAACCAAGTAGTTAACTAAAGACCACGACAAATGAACCAAACATTAACTGAGTACCACATTGCACAATATAACATACTCCTAATAGAAGATCAAACAGTTAACCAAACCAAGCATGCTTATCAACTTGGAAATATAGCAATTGTATTTGTTTCTCATGTATTTAGTACAACCAAATTCAATTTATTCCTAACATGGTATACAATAACAGAATGCACCCACGACAATTGAACATCACATTGCAGAATTGAACCAAACAGTTAACTAAACACCACAACAAATGAACCAAACGTTAACTGAGCACCACATTGCACAATATAACATACTCCTAATCGAAGATCAGATACTTAACCAAACCAAGCATGCTTAACAACTTGGAAATATAGCAATTGTATTTGTTTCTCATGTATTTAATACATCCAAATTCGATTTATTTCTCACATGGTATACAATAACAGAATGCACCCACAACAATTGAACATTGCATTGCAGGTTCAAACCAAACAGCCAACCGCATCACGTCGTTGGTGCACGAGGCATCGAAGGTAGCCTCGACGGTGAGGTGCTCCTCCCAGATCTGGGGGTCGACACAAATGGCTGCCATCACGACCTCATCCGCGCGTGGGGCCGTGATTTGCGTCTCCGCTGCCAAATGCTCCTTGAGATCCTGGCTATACTACGCGCACCATGGCTTAGGGTGGCGCTTATTTGGTGGATGGGTTGGTGATTTGGGTGGAAGGTGTCGCGCCAGCGGTCGGGGCATCTGGGATGTGGGAGGAGGAGGATGGGGGTCGGGCGTGGATTACCTGCCTGGATAGACGAGGCCGAGCAGGGTGAAGGAGGGTCACCAGTGAGGAGGCGGCGCTGCAAGCAAGGAGTGAAGGTTTCAACTTGGAAAGGAAGGCGGAAACAGGGGAAATGTGGCTTTTGGTAAGGGGGAGGGGGCGGGGAGGTAGATATTTCCGCGGAAGCCGAAAATTTGGAATCGCTTCAGTGAAAAAACTGGCGCTCAAAGTGTCATTAGACACCATGCCTTATTCAGAACTGTGTACGATATGTGAACATCACAAACGATTCAGATAGCTTAACCCGTCTGTGATGAGTTTGAACGTCAAAATTTTTGGTTTGAATTTCCCTGGTTACAGTGCTCATCCATGTCAATGCATAGTTTGGGTACACAAAGGAGACTCCAGCACACCCACACTTCTTAATCGAGGAAGTTCATCAATTAAACAGAGCTAGCTGACCAAAACATTACTCTAACAAATTAAAGACCAGCACTCTTAATTAAACAAAACAAAGAGTACTACTACGGCTGGTGCTAATCGATCTCCGCCGCTGCCTCCATGTCTAGCTCGTGCCCGACGGTCTCCTCGGGAAGGGGCTCCATGGCATCAATAGAACCATACTCGACAAGCACCTCACCATCCGCATCCGCCATATCTTTGGAACAGGCCGCCACGAGCTAGGAGTGGGCGGCCATGATCTGGGCTTTGGCGGACTCCGTCGTGGCAAGGTATGCCATGTAGGAACGGACGGCTGCTCGAACGCTCTCGGCGATTGCCAACTCTTTGCGTGTGGGTTGCCGACCGTTGTAGGAGAAGCTTCGTTCGATTTGTGCGGTGACCGCCACGAGCTGGGTGTGGACGGCCTCGACATGGTCATGGGCGACCTCCATCAGGGTTAAGGCCACAGCTGTGGAACGGACAGCTGCTGTGCCGCTCTTGCCAGTTGCTATCCCCGAGGCAGATGTTGCCGCCGCCACCTGAGAAGCAACAGCGGCCGTTTGGGCTACCTTGGCCGCCCGTACGCAGACTGCGGTCACCCTCACGAAGCTTGTTAGCACGTGCCTAGCGGTTGTAGCCGCGCTCTCGCCGGAGTGGGCCGCCGAAGTTTCCCTCACGACGCGGGTCGATGTCCCCATCTTTCACCGGCGACAATTGAACAGTGAAATGATATTTGAGGAGCGGACTACTATGCTTGACACTCCGACGGTGCTCCAAGATATTTTGTGCTTCATCTCGCACGGTTGGTGGTAATAAACTATGTGCTATCTACTTGATTTTTCTTCTTGATTTGAATTACATAATGGGTTCAAAGATGCAAAGGATGGTGTTTGAATTGCTAGAACTTTTATCTGCAGAGAACATGCAACTACAGGTGTGTCGTCAAAAATATTGGAATTATTTAGGGTTCGTTTGGATGTTTTTATACATTAACTTGGTTTTGTAGGCATTTCAGGTGCATAATTCGAATTTGAACTACATGCACATGCTCAAGTGCATATAAATGGGTTGAAAAATCAAATATGTGTCCTTGGTTGCATGCTTAGGTCCCATGCAAGAAATGAGAATGAATGTTAAACACCCTGCCACCGTCACTCGGCCGCAAACAGTGAGATACCTGGTTTTTAAATTCTAGTAAATCCAAAACTCATCTGAAATTCATGAAACTTGGTGTGATATCATGGAGCGGCATCAACATGTCGTGGTAATTTTTTTGTCCCATTTAGGGCAGGTTTGGGTATAAGCTTGTCACAAACTAGAGCTTCTCACAACAAGCGTGATGGTTTCGGTATGGAACGTGACACCTTTGGGGACGAAATGATATCCGTTGCCTCTTATTGCTTTCAAAAAATTTCTAGTGTCAACATAGAACAACATGAGTGTTGTGTTTAATTTTGGAATATTTCGGGGTTCGTTTGGACATTTTTATACATTAACTGGGTTTTCTAGGCATTTCAAGTGCATAATTCAAATTTGAACTACATGCACATGCTCCAGTGCATATAAACGGGTTGAAAAATCAAATATGTGTCCTTGGTTGCATGCTTTGGTCCCATGCAAGAAATGTGAATGGATGGCAACCACCCTGCCACCGTCACTCGGCCGCAAACTTTGAGATACATGCTTTTTAAATTCTAGTAAATCCAAAACTCGTCTGAAATTCATTAAACTTGGCATGCTACCATGGAGTGGCAGAAACATGCCATGGTAAATTTTTTGTCCCATTTGGGGCAGGTTTGGGTATAAGCTTCTCACAAACCAGAGCTTCTCACAACAAGCGTGATGGTTTCGGTATGGAACGTGCCACCTTTGGGGACGAAATGATATCCGTTGCCTCTTATTGCTTTAAAATTATTTCTAGTGTCAACATAGAACAATAGGAGTGTTGTGTTTAATTTTGGAATTTTTTCAGGGCTCGTTTCAGCATTTTTATACATTAACTTGTTTTGTAGACATTTTATGTGCATAATTCAAATTTGAACTACATCCACATGCTCCACTGCATATAAATTGGTTGAAAAATCAAATGTGTGTCCTTCGGTGCATGCTTAGGTCCCATGCAAGAAATGGGAATGAATTTCAAACACCAGGGCACTGTTGATTGCCGGCAAAATATTGAGATACTTTGTTTTTAAATTCTACTAAATCCATAACTTGTCTAAAATTCTTGAAACATGGCATGCTATCATGGAATGGCACCCGGCATGCTGTGGTATTTTTCGTATCCATTTTGAGAGAAGGCACACTCGAATAACAGCCAACAAAGGCATTCTGAAACAAATAGCGGCCACTGTAACATCTCAAACATTTTGTATAATTTAAATTGTGTGCGTTGGCGTGTGAGCTGTACTCCAATGCGGAGACTCACCGGGAAGCATGTGAGCTATACGCCGCGCAGGCTCACCGTGAAGCGAGCCCTTTGACTTCCATGGCCGGCTGCCTTGCTCGCATCCTCTCCATTAATGGCGCCCAAGTCGCAGTTTAATACGTTTTTTAAATATAAAACACTCATCGCAAACGTTTTAGTTAGAACACCGTATGCAAACCGACAACTTCCCCAGGAAGCCAAGGGAAAATGTGCCGAGCATGATTTGTGCAGCTCTTGATCACAAACGTTTTAGTTAGAACACTCGTATGCAAACCGACAGCTTCCCCATGAAGCCAAGAGAAAATGTGCCGAGCAGGATTTCTGCAGCTCTCGATCGCAAACGTTTCAAATAGAACACCCGTATGCAAATTGAGAGCTATGGCCTTCCCCCTTAAGTCGAGGGAAAATTCGCAGCGCAGTGTTTGTGCATCTCTTCAACGCAAACGGTTGTTTTGGATGACCCGTGTGCAACCGCGTACAAACAATTTGGTAAGATTTGCATCTATCATCTTGGGTATGTTGCCATTTGTCAAACTGGAAAGATTGACATTTGTTGATCTAGTAACATTGCCATTTTGTCAATCCTTGTAACACTATGATTTGTCAAAATATGCAGCTAAAAATCACTAGCACTATCTAATTTTTGCAACTAAAATTCAGTAATTAAGCATATGCATGCGGTTGGGCGTGTGCACAATCACGTCGGGGGCCCCATATGCATGCGATTGCGCCGCACGCGTTGCCACGCGATGCAGTTACGTGTGGCACGATGGAGTTACACGCTGCAAATTAGAACTGCCATCAGGGCCTGCTGATATTCCTGGTCGTCCGGCTTCCCCTTTAATTCCCGCGGCCATTATAACCATAGTCTCTTCACCTTTCGATCGCGCCCCACAACACAACAAGCACACCCACAATGACACATAGAGAGGGGATGTCTAGCGGCGCTCCAATGGAGTTCGACGAGCATAAAGTGGAGACCCACGCGAGGAAGAAGGATCTCTCGGTGGTGTACACCATCGACCCGGCCGAGGTGGACGACTACATCAACGATGTTGAGCAGTTGCTTGCTCGAGACAATTACAAGGTGGTCAGCATCAACCTCCAGTACACCGTCGGTCGTCCCGACATAGATCAGAAGGTTGTCGTCACCCAGTTGTGCGTGTGCTGTCATGTCCTCATCTACCACTACTGCATGGCCACAGAGCCTTGCGACCGTTTTGATAGGTTTGTCAACAGAACCGACTACAAGTTCACCACGGTGGAAACCACCGACGATGTAAAAGCGCTCAGGGTTACGGGCCTGGCCTACAAGAACCTTGTCGAAATCCACAACCACTACACGGTCTGGGCAACACGAAGAAGGACTCCCTGGTTGAACTCGCGTCGTCCATCATCGACCCATACTATGAAAAGATGAAGCAGGATGCCCAGAGAACAAGTCCCGTATCCTAGAACAGGGCCTGGATGCGACAACTGGATGAACCTCACCTCAGGTTCGTGGCCAAGAGCGTATACACATGCTACGAGATGCACTGGCGGATCGTTGACATGAGGAAGTGCCAAGTTACCCAAATCGACGAGCCCGGATCGAGCCACGAGTAGAGCAAGCGTGATATGTCCATTTTGCATCATGTTTTATGATTGTTATTTATAATGTTTCTATCCATAATAATGCTTTTTGGAGTAATTCTAATGCCTTTTCTCTCATAATTTGCAAGGAACACACCAAGTGGGGGAATTCCGGCAGCTAGAAATCTGGACCTGAAAAACCTACGTCAGGCTACCTATTCCACACAACTCCAAATGAGCTGAAACTTCACGAAGATTTTTTTATGGAATATTTAAGAAATACTTGAGCCAATAATCACTAGAGAGGGGACACCAGGTGGGCACAACCCACCTGGGTGCGCCAGGCCCCCGGGTGCGCCCTGGTGGGTTGTGGCCTCCTCGGCCCACCTTCGGTGCCCATATTCTAGTATATAAGTGATTTTGACCTAGAAAAAATAAGGAGAGGACTTTCAGGACAAAGCGCTACCGCCTCGAGGCGGAACTTGGGCAGGAGCACTTTTGCCCTCCGGTGGAGCGATTCCACCAGGGAACTTCCCTCCCGGAGGGGGAAGTCATCATCATCATCACCAACAACTCTCCCATCTTCGGGATGGCAATCTCCATCAACATCTTCAAAATCACCATCTCCCCTCAAACCTTAGTTCATCTCTTGTGTTCAATCTTGTTACCGAAACTATAGATTGGTACTTGTGGGTGACTAGTAGTGTTGATTGCATCATGTAGTTGATTACTATATGGTTTATTTGATGGAAGGTTATATGTTCAGATCCATTATGCTATTTCATACCCCTCTGATCTTGAGCGTGATTATTATTTGTGAGTAGTTACTTTTGTTCTTGAGTTCAAGGGAGAAATCATGTTGCAAGTAAACATGTGAACTTGATATGTGTTCGATATTTTGATACTATGTATGTTGTGATTCCCTTAGTGGTGTCATGTGAACGTCAACTACATGACACTTCACCATATTTGGGCCTAAGGGAATGCATTGTGGAGTAGGAATTAGATGGTGGGTTGCGAGAGTGACAGAACCTTAAACCCTAGTTTATGCTCTATTCCATAAGGGACCAATTGGATCCAAAAGTTTAATGCTATGGTTAGAATTTATTCTTAATACTTTTCTCGTAGTTGCGGATGCTTGCGGGAGGGTTAATAACAAGTAGGAGGTTTGTTCAAGTAAGAACAGCACCTAAGCACCGGTCCACCCACATATCAAATAATCAAAGTAGCGAACACGAATCAAAGCAACATGATGAAAGTTACTAGATGAAATTCCCGTGAACCATCAAGAATGCTTTGTTTATCATAAGAGACTATTTTGGCATGTCCTTTGCCTCAATAGGATTGGGCTATCTTGCTACAATTTTGTTACTATTATTGTTACTTGCTTGTTACAAACTATCTTGCTATCAAACTACTCCGCTACTTACAATTTCAGCACTTGCAGACAATACCTTACCGGAAACTACTTTTCATTTCCTTCTGCTCCTTGTTGGATTCGACACTCTTACTTATCAAAAAGAGCTACAATTGATCCCCTATACTTGTGGGTCATCAAAGCGTCACAAAGAGTAGATGGTTTTGTCACAATTATCGTCATAGAAGTGTCATAAGTATGACAGAAAAAAGTTCCATTCGGCCCAAAATGTCATGGATGTGTCTTTTTTTGTAGTGCACTACAGGGTCTGGGGCAGCACGAAAAAGTACTCCCTGTTCGAACTCGCCTCGGCCATCATCAACCTCTACTACGAAAAGATGAAGCAGGATGCCTAGGAACAAATCCCCTATCCTGGCACAGGGCCTGGATGCGGCAACTGGATGAACCTCACCTGAGGTTCGCGGCCAAGAGCATGTACACATGCTACGAGATGCATAGGCTGATCGTTGACATGAGGAAGTGCCTCATTACCCAAATCGACGAGCCTGGATCAAGCCACAAGCAGAGCAAGCACTACTGCAGGATACTGCTAACGCAACACTACGATCAGAGACCCTTTGGAGAAACTATGTGCGATGGAATAATCACAAACGGTGGTGTAAAAAACCATCAAAAAAGGTGCAAAACGTTTGCAATGGCGGAGCCATCAAACACGGTTCAGATTTTTGTGGCATGTACGATGCAGGACACACGTTTAATCCATTCAAATTGTCTGCGATGAGGCAGAACAACGGAAACGGGCAGCCATAACAATATGGGTGCAATGTAGGACACACGATTAATCCATTCGAACAGCTTGCAATGAGGTAGAACAACAGAAACGGGCAGCCATATCAATGTGGGTGCGATATACGGCATATGGTTAACTCGGAAGAACTGTTTTTGATTAGGGAAACACAATAGAAACGGTTCAACTTAACAAGCTGTGTGTGATATGCGGCATACAGTTCACATGGATGAATTGTTTACGATGAGGCAAAAGAACACAAATGAGTCATGTAAACAAGATGTGTGTGATACGTGGCAAACAACCGACTCGGATGAACTATTTGTGATGAGAAATTACAACACAAATGGTCAATGCAGTTACTTCGTGTGCGATTCTGTGTGTACAAAAAACTTTGAGAAATGCAAACTAGTTGCTTGTGGTGGCGGAGTATCGCACACGATGCGTCTGCGAGTACTCGTGTGCGATGATTAGTATGCTAGACATACGTTTCCTTATGTTAACATGTGTGTGAATTTGCAATATGGACAGTTAATATGCAAATGCCTTCTGGTCATCGGGCACACGCTTAAACTCAATGAACTGTGTATGATACTAATACTTTCCATGAAAATTTATGAACTTGGGTAACAACATTTGAGTAACATATATATAGTGGTTACACTATTCGACAAAAGGAGGATCTTCATAACACGGTTTTGACAACCATATGGTGCATATCTACATACTTAACATAGTAACAACTATCACATTTTAAGAGGCTAAGGGCCAACAACCATATGGTCCATATCTACATACTTAACCATATCTACATACTTAACATATATAGTAACAACTAGCACATTTTAAGAGGCTGAGCGCCAAAAACCACAACTATCCACTGGAAGCAGCTTGATCACGGCGACTCGGCATCTCGTCAATGAAAAGGAAGAGCCCTCATGTGCCTTGGTAGATCATGAGTAGAACAGTATCTCCAATTTTCCAATATGGATGAATTGCCACGAGAAGCGAGAACTGTTTAATTTGAATGGTTCCATTTCTATGGGAAATGCAGTACCTTGCAATCACTTTGGCGTTATTAGCAGGCACAAGTGTAATTCGACCACGCCGGGAAATCGATCCAGGAACTGCTATACGGGGAAATTTCTGTTGACATGTAGAATAAAAAACAATTGTAACATATCGTTGAAGATATATATAGTTTATGAGCATCAACATTAAAATAAGAGTTTTTACCAGCGTTTTGTGCACACAATTGGTCTTGTTCAGTGTGTGCACCATAGGTCTAATTAATCCCATCCAAAATCCAGCGTTCATAGGATGTGCTATCTCTGTCAGATTATCAACAAAGTTTATGACATGCTTCAAGTCCTTCCAGTGAAATTTGGTACGCTTAGTAACATACAGATCGTTCACTATGCATCCAACATATCCTGCTTAAAAGGTGGAAAGTTATTATTTATTTAGAACATGGTAGAATAATATATAGTGCACATAAATTGGTAAATAGAATTTGTTACTGCCTAGGAACGGAGTCAAAATATGACATCACAATTGGTTGCTTAAATAGTGATCAATTGGTTGCTTAGATAGTAATATGACAGCAAGGAGAAAGTTGAAAGGACACTAACCTCGATCAGACTTTGATCGGCTGATGATGTTGGGGAAGTAAACATCCATGTTAATTAGACCAGGCTCTGGTGCACGCACTAGAATTTTATTGCCAGCTTTCAGTTCATAACACTTAGACATTTTTCTCCAAAGGTCCGCATTAAAATAGGTGTGACCGTCTTTATCCAGTTTTATGCGATCTGTCATTGTAAATCCATGTTGTGTTGTCAATATGACATCCTGGGAGTCATCAACAAAGTAAAGCCCAAGATTTCCTTCTACTCCTGTTCTTGCAAACCAAGGGATGTACTGCTTGAAATGAAAATTAAGATAGTAAATTAGATATATTGAAATAATAGAGCAAGATGCAAATATGGGAGTAACTGATAGAACATATCCATATATATATAAGCAAAGTACAAAAATATAGAATTAAAAATAGATAATGTAACAAAGATTTGATGCAAATATATAGATAATGTAGCAATAGACGATATATGTTCACAAATTTAGGCCATGCCGACCGTGGTAGGTTGAGATTGTAGCAATAGACGAAAATGTATAGATCATAGGCTTCGAGAGAGAGTGTTGCTTTTTTATTCTCTCTTGCTTTGATGGTTGAACTTTATTTGCTTGATTGAGATACTTTCTGTCTCTGTGATACTTGGATGATCATGTGTGTTTGATCATATGCTACATTAATGCTTGTTGGATGACATTATCATTTTATCCCTATATGATCATTCACTTTGCTTGGTGATGAGTGCATGTATTTAATTATTATTATTTTAAGCGCTCCACCAAGATGTATGTGACATGGAAGAGTAACCCACGGGCCTAACTCTCTGTGCATTTGCAGTCCAAAGCAAATCATAAACTATGCACAAATTTAGGGGGAGCTCTTGCTTTTCACATACTTATCAAAGCGATAATGTTTTTTACTCTTATTATCATTCGTCGAAGCTTTGATCTATATGTTGTAATCAATTACCAAAAAGGGGGAGATTGAAAGTGCAACTATCCCTAGGTGGTTTTGGTAATTCCTAACAACATATAGCTCATTGAGCTAACGCTATTCCAAGATTAATATTTCAGGAAAAGCTCAATGAATGGCATGGCATGGATGAGGAAAGTGGACCCCTCAAAATACTAAGGACAAAAACATTGGCTCAAGATCAAAGTTCAAAGTTCAAGACTTTACATTTTATATTTTAGTGATCCAAGATCACATTGAGTCTATAGGAAAAGCCAATACTATCAAGGAGGGATGAGGTGTTGCTTGATGAGGTTCTTGCTTCATAGTGCTTAGTGATATGCTCCAAAACCCTCAACTACCTTCCCACATCCACATATGACCTAAACCAAAAGTCAAACTCGGCCCCACCGATTCTTTTTATCCAGTGCCACCGAGTTCAGATGTCATAGACACTGCCACAAACCCTAGGCAAATCGGTCTCACCGATAGGGATCTCGGTCACACTGAGATGGGGTTGTAATCTCTCTGTTTCCCTTCGTAACGTTTCGGTCCTACCGAGATGAGCGATCGGTCCCACCGAGTTGCAATGTAAACTCTCTGTTTCCCTTTTGTAACATTTCGGTCCCACCGAAATGAGCAAATCGGTCCCACTGCGTTTACCTGGCCAACTCTCTGGTTAGCTTATTACCAAAATCGGTCCCACCGAGTTTGTGTAATTGGTCACAGCGAGATTACGTTATGCCCTAAACCTAACCATATCGGTCCCACTGAGTAGCATCTCAGTCCCACCGAAAATCCTAACGGTCACTAGGTTTGCTAAATTGGTCCGACCGAGTTTCTCAATTCGGTCTCACCGTAATTGGTAAATTGTGTGTAACAGTTAGTTTTTGTTTGGAGGCTATATATACCCCTCCACCCACTATTCATTTGTGGAGAGAGCCATCAGAACATACCTACACTTCCAATACACATTTTCTGAGAGAGAACCACCTACTCATGTGTTGAGGCCAAGATATTCCATTCCCACCATATGAATCTTGATCTCTAGCCTTCCCCAAGTTGCTTTCCACTCAAATCTTCTTTCCACCAAATCCATATCCTGTGTGGGAGAGTTGAGTGTTGGGGAGACTATCATTTGAAGCACAAGAGCAAGGAGTTCATCATCAACACACCATTTGTTATTTCTTGGCGAGTGGTGTCTCCTAGATTGGCTAGGTGTCACTTGGGAGCCTCCGACAAGATTGTGGAGTTGAACCAAGGAGTTTGTAAGGGCAAGGAGATCGCCTACTTCGTGAAGATCTACCGCTAGTGAGGCAAGTCCTTCGTGGGCGATGGCCATGATGGGATAGACAAGGTTGCTTCTTCATGGACCCTTCGTGGGTTGAGCCCTCCGTGGACTCGCGCAACCGTTACCCTTCGTGGGTTGAAGTCTCCATCAATGTGGATGTACGATAGCACCACCTATCGGAACCACGACAAAAACATCCGTGTCTCCAATTGCGTTTGAATTCTCCAGACCCTTCCCTTTACATTCTTGTATGTTACATGCTTTACTTTCCGCTCCTCATAGACTCTTTGCATGCTTGCTTCAATTGTGTTAAGATTGGTTGACTTGTGCTAAGATAGCTAAAATCTGCCAAAAACTAAAATTGGGAAAATGATAGATTTTTAATTGGTCAAGTAGTCTAATCACCCCCCCCTCTAGACATACTTTTGATCCTACAAGTGGTATCAGAGCCTTGGTCTCCAGTTGCTTTGATTTCCATAGCTTTTGGTGGTCATAGCCTTGGTTTCACAACCTAGGAGAGTATGGCGTCTAGCGAGGGAAATTATCACCGTAGAGGTCCTTACTTTGATGGCACTAATTGTGCTAGTTTGGAGCATAAGATGAAAATGCATATTCTTGGACATAACCCTATGGTTTGGGCTATTGTGTGTGTTGGCTTGCAAGGTGAATTCTTTGATGGGAGAGAACCAAATCGTGAAGCTACCGCGGAAGAGTTGAAGATGCTACAATACAATGCTCAAGCTTGTGATATCCTCTTCAAAGGATTGTTCCCCGAAGAATTCAAGAAAATCAGCCGTCTTGAGAATGCAAAGGAAATTTGTGATACTTTGATTGATATGCACTAAGGTACCGACTCCGTCAAGGAATCCAAGTTGGATGTTCTTCAAAGTCAACTTGACAAGTTCAAAATGAAGGATGGTGAAGGTGTCGGTGAAATGTACTCTAGGCTTGCTCTTATCACAAATGAGATTGCCGGCTTAGGAAGTGAAGAGATGACTGACAAATTCATCATCAAGAATATCCTAAGAGCCTTGGATGGAAAATACGATACCGTATGCACATTGATCCAAATGATGCCAAATTACAAAGATCTCAAGCCAACGGAAGTCATTGGAAGAATTGTTGCTCATGAGATTGTCACTCTAGGATAAGGAGGAGCTCCATAACAAGTCAAGTGGTGCTTACAAAGCCTCATGTGAAGCCCCGACATCATCAAGTGAGAAAAAAACCTTCAATGAAGAATTGAGCTTAATGGTGAAGAACTTCAACAAGTTCTACAATAATTGAAGCAAAGAGAGAAGTTCCAAGTCAAGGTCCTACAATGACAAAAGATCTTCTAGTCGAGAGCGAAACTGCTACAATTATGGAAGACCCGGACACTACTCCAATGAGTGTACAACTCCCCACAAGAGAAGAGAAGATTCTCCCAAAAGAAGAAGTAGAAGAGAAGAATCACCATCAAGGGAGAGAAGGAGTAGGGATGATCGATATGAACGAAGACCCTCTCGGAGAAGCAAGGATTCGGAAAGGAAGGACAAGTCATCAAGTAGCTACACAAAACGAAGACATCAAGCTCATGTTGGTGAATGGGTATCCGGCTCCGACTCCGACAATGACTCCGAGAGAAGCTATCACTCTGACTCTAAATATACTCAAGATAAAGGTGTTGCCGGTCTAGCACTTGTGTCAACTGACTCCTACGACATATTTGATTCACCAAATGAAGGAATTGGAAGATGCTTCATGGCCAAAGGTCCAAAGGTATCACACCCCGAGTATGTTGATTTCAATAGTGATGAAGATGACTTGTTAGGTGATGATGATTTACTTGTTGAAAACTATAGTGATGAATACTATGATGAAACGAATGACAATGATAAGGAGAAGATTGAGTCTCTAACTAAAGAACTAAACACTCTTAACTTAGCTCATGAAACTACCTTAGGAGATCATCGAGAACTTTTAAGGACTCATGAGAAATTACGTTTTGAGAAGCTCAATCTTGAGCAAGAGCATGAGTTCTTAAAGGCAATCAATGATGATCTTCGCAAGAAAAGTTCTTCTTACATTGCCAAGCGTTTACTCTTATCCACTTACATGCCTCAAGTCAAGTCTAGTAACAAGAACAAGAAAGATTCTTCTTCTAGTAGTAACAATAATCATGCTAAATCCAATATTGTTGCTTCTAGTAGTTCTCTTGATTCCACTAATGATTCTCTTAGCCAAGTTACACTTGAGCAAGAAAATAGCTTATTGAAGGGAATCATAGAGAAAGGTGTTTACAAGAGCCTTGCTGGGAGTAAGCAATTCGAGGAAATTGTATGCAAGCAAGGAAGGCACCGGAAGAATCAAGGTATTGGTTTTGAACAAAAGTTCAATGCCAATGGAGTTGAGTGGGAAGAAGATCAATACCCCAAGATGAAGTTTGTTCCTCAACAAGAGAACTATGATCCTAGTTCTTTCAAAGGGACACAAGCTCAAGATGATCTTCCACCACAAGACCACAAGCAAAAAGGCAAGGACAAGCTTCAAGAGGAAATTGATGCATTTGAAGAAGCTCCTAAGGCCTTGGTCAAGTGGGTTCCCAAGACTACATGAAGTTCCACTTCATCAAGTACAACTACAACTCCGAGGATTCCCATCAAGATGGTGTGGATCCCGAAGAAGAAGAACTAGAGAGTTCTTGAGGGTGACTCCGCCAACATACTTCACTCTTATCATTTTGGCAAGAACAAGTGCAATCAACTTCCACATCTTGCACTAGTTCAAGGAGTCACAAACCCTCTTGTTGGTAAGACAAGGGACAAGGTAACCTAATGCTCTCATAGACATCATCTTGTGTGTGCATCACTCTATGTCTATGGATATCCTTGTTTGTTTCTTGTGGGACTAACCCGTGTAGGTATTGAAAGTGCAACTCACTCCAAAGGATAGCCCCGAATGATCTACATCAACTTAGAGCATCCACATCTTCAACACCTACATGAAGTCATCATCGACAAAACCCAAGGTTAGTTCATCCCTCTTAGGGGGGATCTCACATCTAGGGGGAGCTTTACTCTAACAATTGAGTTAAAGCAACTCTAATGGTGTGAACACAACAACGCTTTATGTAAAAGTGGTAACCCCACTTGTGCTTAAACGATGAGTATGACCTATGATCAAATGTTCTCATTTGACTCCTAAGTCAATATACTCATATATATAGATGACCTAGTCATCGCCAATTGCTTGATAGATGCTAGAATTGTTTGTGCATGCTTTGCCACATATTTCATTTGTCATTTTATTGTGTGAGCATGTTGGTTGCATAATTTACTCATTCGAGGACATCCACTTGTCGTTTTGATTGATTGGTTTCCTTTTCTTTTGGGCCAAGTGGATGGACAAGAATTCCTAAGAACCTTCTCTAGCTATCTATGCTTTTCTCGTCTCAAACTCTATTCATGCTGCATCACAAAGTTTGATCAAGTCAGATTTGAACCACTCTGTGTGAGGAGCACTCGGAGTCCCCGATTTGTCATAGACTTAAACTTCCAAAACTTCTTTGTGTGTTTCGATCTGACCGATTCATCAATTTCGGTCATACCGAGATCACTAAGTCGATCTAGGTTTTCAATCTCGGTGCAACCGATTCGAACTTTTCGGTCACACCGAGTTTCAGTAACTGCTTGCAGTTATGAATCTCGGTGCCACCAAGTTGTTCCACTCGGTCACACCGACAGGGTCAGGCTATATATATCCACGGGTCAAATTTTGGAAAACTTTCCAAACCTCCTCGCCCGCGCTTAGCCTACTCTGACTCCCTGGGTCTTCGGATCACCCTCCTCGTCGCCAGCCGCCTCCTGTCGCTAGTCTCCGCCGCCGTCAGCGAGAATCATCCCCGCTGTTGCCGCCGTAGCAAGTTCGTCGCCGAACTAGGGTATGGACTTGAACTTTGTGTTGTTATAACTCCGATTCCCCGGCACATTGCTTTGCCATGAATCTTGCCACAATTGAAACCATTCTATCCATCGAGAACACTCCGTAG
Organism: Triticum urartu; assembly: GCF_003073215.2. Taxonomy (NCBI): domain Eukaryota; kingdom Viridiplantae; phylum Streptophyta; class Magnoliopsida; order Poales; family Poaceae; genus Triticum; species Triticum urartu. The sequence continues at coordinate 238,127,455 of NC_053024.1, forward strand.
TTTAGGCGTGAATTGAAAATTTAGGGTTAGGTTTCCGCCGAAACCATCTCGGACCGACCGAGTTGATGAAATAGGTTCCACCGATTCGGCTTAGGCCATTGCACATGTGATTCTCGGTCTGACCGAGAATTGCAAATCAGTGTGACCGAGTTCAGCACTTTGTGAAACCCTAGCAGTCTTGGTGCCACCAAACTGTGACTCGGTCTGACCGAGTTCACTAGTTTAGGTTCCAAAAGCTGCTTCGGTATCACCGAGTTTGCAAATCGGTAGATCCGAAATGCTCTCTGTGGAAAACTAAAACTAAGTTTTTAATTCATTCTTTTGCAAAAACCTATGTACTTTGTGATGCTCATCCACTCTACCTCATCTATAATCTATTCACAGGGTCTGCTGTCAGTGTTTGCATCATGTCAGATCAGAGTGGCAGTCAGAAAAAGTCAGAGGAGCAGGTTCACTTGAGTGAGGGCACTAGCCCCTCTAGCAGCTCAGATGATGGCAGCAGGAGCACACCAAGCAATCTGCCAAAGGCTGCCACCAGGTCCAGCAAGAAAAGAACCTCAGAGTCAGAGGATGAGGACTATGTGGCTGAGGAAGAAGAAACCACCTCAAAGAGGAAAGTCCTAAAGAAGGAATGTGGCACAACTGCTGCCACCAAGCTAGGAATGAAGCAAAAGGTTCCTGCCAAGAGAGCTCCAATATCTAAAGCTAGAGCATCCACTCAAGAGACTTTGGGATCTGCACCCAAAGAGCAAGTTGTGGCAGAAAAGAAAAGGAAGGAAAGGGTCAAAAAGACCACTGCCAGAGTGCTTGGAAGATCTTCAATCATGAAATACTCTGAAGAAGAGGAAGAGGAAGAGGATGCTGCACCAGCACCTAAGGCACATAAACTTATGGGAGATGCCATAAGATCAGGGGCTTCTCAATCTAAGCCCAAAGGAACTTCTAAGCCAGCTGCTCCAAAACCCAAAACTGCACCAAAGAGGAGTACCAGGAACATTCCAGCTGCTGAGAAAAACAAGGCCCCAGTGCATGAAACTGTTGCTGAAGAAGAAGAAGATGATGAGACACATGTTTTGAGGAAGTTAAAGCCAAAAATTCCAGATCATAATGATGCTCATCCTGTAGCAGAAAACATGAAGATCAGGAAGGACTTAGGATTGAGGCTATGGAGAGAGTCAGATCCATATGCCACCAGAAGGAGATCTGCTGTGGACTACAGGTTCCATACCAAAGAATAGCAGGATTTTTATGAGACAGTGTTGCTTGACAAGAAACCAATAGTATGTGACATGAAATGGGTCAACTGGGAGTACATCAAGGAGAATGAAGAACATTATCCAGGAGTATCTGACAGTTTCAAGGCTTGTGGAGTTGATGAGTTTGTGGCTCAGAAGCTCACAAAGTGGAATGATGAGCTTATCATGCAGTTCTACTCCACAGCTCACTTCTACCCAGATGGCAAGATATTCTGGATGTCTGAAGGCACTAGATACCAGTCAATAGTAGCAGAATGGGCTCAATTGATCAATGCTCCTGAGGAGAATGAAGATGACTTGGATGTCTATGCCAAGAAGAAGAAGGATCACAACTCCATGGCTAGCATGTACAAGGAGATTCCTGATGCAGATCTTGAGACTCACCAATTTGGATCAGTGAAACACCTGCTGTCAGGACTGCCTACTATCAATTGGATCCTCAGGCACACTCTTCTGCCCAAGTCTGGTGATCACAGAATGATCAGAGGCCACTCCATCAATCTGCTACATATATTTGATGTGCCACAAAAGTTCAAGGTCATGAGTCTTATAGTTGAAACTATCAAGAGGACAGCTGCTGACCAAAAGAGAAGCTGTGGGTATGCACCACAGATCCAGGAGTTGATTAACTCCAAGATGGGCACTGGCACATACTTGTTGGACAAGGAGCACATGCCTATCTATCCAGACTTTGAGGACAACCAAGTGGTATGAATGAGGATGAACCATCTTCTGTGCACGTTCAAGCAAAGAGGGAGAAGGCAAAGGCTGAGAAAGCTGCAAAGATGCCAACCATGGAAGAGGCATCTCAGTATCTTCTGAAGAGCAAGCAAGATCAGCTTGGCTACTTGATTGCATCCACTCTAAGGATTGAGAAAGGGCTGGCCACCCTGACTCAAAACCAGGAGAGCTTGGAAAGGATCGTGGAGCAGAAGTTCTATGACATGGATGTGAAGGTAACTGAGATCCAGTCTGTTGTGGAGCAACTTCAGGATGATATGCAGGAGAGGAAGGGCAAGACAACCACTGATGCATTTGCCAGAGTGCCTAGAGCTCAGAGATCTGCTGCAGTGCCTGTTCCAGAAACCAGAGCAACTTCATCTGCACCACCTACAGCTTCGGTGCCACCAGCTCCAGCACCTACTCCATCAGCTCCATCTACATCGACTGAAGCCTTCGTTCTTGGAGTTATCCGGACACCACCACCTGAAGACCAAGCCTGAGAGACGATTTAGTGCTATGCATTTTCTAGGAACTTTTTGGTAACTTGTTGCCAAAGGCGGAGAAAATGTATATATCATAGGCTTCGAGAGAGAGTGTTGCTTTTTTATTCTCTCTTGCTTTGATGGTTGAACTTTATTTGCTTGATTGAGATACTTTCTGTCTCTGTGATACTTGGATGATCATGTGTGTTTGATCATATGCTACATTAATGCTTGTTGGATGACATTATCATTTTATCCCTATATGATCATTCACTTTGCTTGGTGATGAGTGCATGTATTTAATTATTATTATTTTAAGCGCTCCACCAAGATGTATGTGACATGGAAGAGTAACCCACGGGCCTAACTCTCTGTGCATTTGCAGTCCAAAGCAAATCATAAACTATGCACAAATTTAGGGGGAGCTCTTGCTTTTCACATACTTATCAAAGCGATAATGTTTTTTACTCTTATTATCATTCGTCGAAGCTTTGATCTATATGTTGTAATCAATTACCAAAAAGGGGGAGATTGAAAGTGCAACTATCCCTAGGTGGTTTTGGTAATTCCTAACAACATATAGCTCATTGAGCTAATGCTATTCCAAGATTAATATTTCAGGAAAAGCTCAATGAATGGCATGGCATGGATGAGGAAAGTGGACCCCTCAAAATACTAAGGACAAAAAGATTGGCTCAAGCTCAAAGCTCAAGACTCTACATTTTATATTTTAGTGATCCAAGATCACATTGAGTCTATAGGAAAAGCCAATACTATCAAGGAGGGATGAGGTGTTGCTTGATGAGGTTCTTGCTTCATAGTGCTTAGTGATATGCTCCAAAACCCTCAACTACCTTCCCACATCCACATATGACCTAAACCAAAAGTCAAACTCGGCCCCACCGATTCTTTCTATCCGGCGCCACCGAGTTCAGATGTCATAGCCACTGCCACAAACCCTAGGCAAATCGGTCTCACCGATAGGGATCTCGGTCACACCGAGATGGGGTTGTAATCTCTCTGTTTCCCTTCGTAACGTTTCGGTCCTACCGAGATGAGCGATCGGTCCCACGGAGTTGCAATGTAAACTCTCTGTTTCCCTTTTGTAACATTTCGGTCCCACCGAAATGAGCAAATCGGTCCCACCAAGTTTACCTGACCAACTCTCTGGTTAGCTTATTACCAAAATCGGTCCCACCGAGTTTGTGTAATTGGTCACACCGAGATTACGTTATGCCCTAACCCTAACCATATCGGTCCCACCGAGTTGCATCTCAGTCCCACCGAAAATCCTAACGGTCACTAGGTTTGCTAAATCGGTCCGACCGAGTTTCTCAATTCGGTCTCACCGATATTGGTAAATTCTGTGTAACGGTTAGTTTTTGTGTGGAGGCTATATATACCCCTCCACCCACTCTTCATTCGTGGAGAGAGCCATCAGAACATACCTACACTTCCAATACACATTTTCTGAGAGAGAACCACCTACTCATGTGTTGAGGCCAAGATATTCCATTCCCACCATATGAATCTTGATCTCTAGCCTTCCCCAAGTTGCTTTCCACTCGAATATTGTTTCCACCAAATCCATATCCTGTGAGAGAGAGTTGAGTGTTGGGGAGACTATCATTTGAAGCACAAGAGCAAGGAGATCATCATCAACACACCATTTGTTACTTCTTGGAGAGTGGTGTCTCCTAGATTGGTTAGGTGTCACTTGGGAGCCTCCGACAAGATTGTGGAGTTGAACCAACGAGTTTGTAAGGGCAAGGAGATCGCCTACTTTGTGAAGATCTACCGCTAGTGAGGCAAGTCCTTCGTGGGCGATGGCCATGATGGGATAGACAAGGTTGCTTCTTCATGGACCCTTCGTGGGTGGAGCCCTCCGTGGACTCGCGCAACCGTTACCCTTCGTGGGTTGAAGTCTCCATCAACGTGGATGTACGATAGCACCACCTATCGGAACCACAACAAAAATATCCATGTCTCCAATTGCGTTTAAATTCTCCAAACCCTTCCCTTTACATTCTTGCAAGTTGCATGCTTTACTTTCTGCTGCTCATAGACTCTTTGCATGCTTGCTTGAATTTTGTTAAGATTGCTTGACTTGTGCTAAGATAGCTAAAATCTGCCAAAGACTAAAATTGGGAAAAGGATAGATTTTTAATTGGTTAAGTAGTCTAAGCACCCCCCCCCTCTAGACATACTTTCGATCCTACACTATGCCCGCCGCCAATGGTAGTCGAGCTTAGGGTGCAGAGTTGCGGAGGAGTCCATGGAGAGTGAGTGGGGATGAAGTGGGTGGGGGTTTTCTTTTCCTTTTGCATGTGTGAGTGAACACACACGGTTAGCAGAGGCGACGGAGATTAATCGTGTGCGATAGTAAATCACCGAGATTGAATGGGAATCCAAATTTCCTTTGTCCTTCATCCGTGAGTTTTTTTCCTATGATGAACATAAACCCTGCTAATCACCGTGTTCAAACTTGACACTTTTCCGGGTTCATTTACAATATTTAGGGGATTATGTGCATTTTGTAGGCATTAACGCACGTAATTCAAATTCAAACAATTAGTGCATGAAAGGGTGTACAAGAACGGTCTGGAAAAACTATACTCGTGGTACTTAGTAATTTCTCAAGCCTTTTACCAGTAATCGGTAGAGATTTCAATGGAATGCGTGGAAATATTCAACCACAAACGTGTCATTTACTAGGTTATCAACTATAGAACAATGAAATATGTGCTTGAAAAACATGACGGCTGGCACGGTGCCATGCTATGGCCTCACCGTGCCCTGGTTAAAAGCTGAGAAGGTTTGATTTAGGTCGTCATGCACGCCCTTCATAAATCGAACCATGACTTAGGATGTTCAATGCTTTCGAGAGGTAAATCACCAAGGTTGAAGGGGATCCAAATTTTCCGTCCTAGTTTGTCATACAGTTTTTTTCCAACGATCAACATACCGCCTCAAATGCAATGTGTTCCAATTTGACATTTTTCCAAACTCATTTACCATATTTAGGGGATTATGTGCAATTTCTAGGCATTAATTATGCACATAATTCAAATTTCAACAATCGGTGCATGAAAAGGTGCACAAGAATGGTCTGGAAAACCATGCTCATGCTATTTAGCACATTCTCATGCCTTTTACAAGGAATGGGAAGATATTTCAAGGAAATGTGTGGCAATAGTCAACCATAAACTCGTCGTTTACTGGGTTAACAACTATACAAAAATGAAATACATGCTTGAAAAAACATGACACCTGGTGTGGTGCCATGGTATGACCTCACTGTGCCCTGGTAAAAATGTCGTCATGCACGCCTTTCTTAAAACGAACAATCACCGAGGAAGTTTCATGGTTTCGAGGGGGAAATCACCAAGATTGAAGGGGATCCAAAATTCCTTTCTCCTTTGTCCACGAGTTTTTTCTATGATGAACATACAACCTTCAAATCACCGTGTTCAAATTTGGTACTTTTCTGGGTTCATTTGCCATATTTAGGGAATTGTGTGCATTTCGTAGGCATTAATGCACATAATTCAAGTTCAAACAATCGGTGCACGAAAAGGTCCACAAGAACGGCCTGGAAAACCATGCATGCTCATGCCATTTAGTAAATTCTCATGCCTTTTGCAAGGAATAATGGATAGATATTTCGATGAAATGTGTGGCAATAGTCAACCACAAATGTTTGTTTGTTGGGTTTTCAACTATAGAGAAAATGAAATAAATGCTTAAAAAACATGACGCCTGGCATGGTGCCATGGTATGACCTCACCATGGCATGGTAAAAATTTGAGAAGGTTTGACTTATGTGTCGTCATGCACTCCCTTCATAAATCGAACCATCACCGAGGAAGTTCCATGCTTTCGAGAGGGAAATCCCCAAGATTGAAGGGGAATCCAAATTTCCGTCCTAGTTTGTCATTCAGTTTTTTTCCAACGATCAACAGACCGCCTCCAACGCAACGTGTTCAAATTTGACATTTTCCCAGGCTCATTTACCATATATAGGGGATTATGTGCATTTTCTAGACATTAATGGACATAATTCAGATTCGAACAATCGGTGCATGAAAAGGTGCAAAAGAACGGTCTGGAAAACCATGGTCATGTTATTTAGTACATTCTCATGCCTTTTACAAGGAATGGGCAGATATTTCAAGGAAATGTGTGGTAATAGTCAACCATAAACGCGTCGTTTATTCGGTTAAAAACTATAGAAAAAATGAAACACGTGGTTGGAAAACATGACGCCCAGCGTGGTGCCATGGTATGGCCTCACCATGCCCTGGTAAAAATTAGAGAATGTTTTCCTTATGTCGTGATGCATGCCTTTCATAAATCGAACCATCACCGAGGAAGTTTCATGGTTTCGAGGGGGAAATCACAAAGATTGAACGGGGGGTCCAAATTTCCTTTGTCCTTTGTCCACGAGTTTTTTTCTACGATGAACATACAACCTGCAAATCACCGTGTTCAAATTTGGCACTTTTCCGGGTTCATTTGCCATATTTAGGGGATTATGTGCATTTCCTAGGCATTAATGTGCATAATTCAAGTTCAAACAATCGATGGATGAAAGGGTCTACAAGAACGGCCTAGAAAACCATGCTCGTGCCATTTAGTAAATTCTCATGCCATTTACAAGGAATGGACAGATATTTTGATGAAATGTGTGGCAATAGTCAACCACAAATGTTTCTTTGTTGGGTTTTCAACTAGAAAAAATGAAAAAAAATGCTTCAGAAACATGACGCCTGGCATGGTGCCATGGTATGACCTCACCATGCCCTTGTAAAAATTTGAGAAGGTTTGGCTTATGTCATCATGCACGCCCTTCATAAATCGAACCATCACTGAGGAAGTTCCATGCTTTCGAGAGGGAAATCTCCAAGATTGAAGGGGAATCCAAATTTTCGTCGTTCTTTGCCCTAGAGTTTTTTTCTACGACGAACATACACCCTTTAAATCACCTCATTCAAATTTGGCATTTTTCCAGACTCATTTACCATATTTAGGGGATTATGTGCATTTTCTAGGCATTTAGCGCATATAAATCCAATCCATCTATAGGTGCACGGGTGTGACGTGAGGGACTTGGATTGGTGTTTGATCGTGGCACATCCTACGGTGCACATGCGCGATCCGTGTGGCTGGAGTTCCGGCCAATCATAACGCAACACACAATAGGCTCAACGCACACTGTTTCCGGAAGCGACGGAGATGAACGTGTGCGATAATGAACGAGCAAAATTGTAAGGGAAGCCAAATTTTTGTTGTCATTTGTCGTTGAGCTCTTGAATACCACCGCACTGTACGGCTGCCCGGCCCCTCCATCCTAGAGCTCTCTCCAGGCGTCGTTCATGGCACCGCGGCGCATAGTAACTAGTAAGGAAGCAATGGCATCCTGCTGCACCGCGTTCCTCGCCGCCCGCGACCGCACACATGGTAAGGAAGCGATGGCATCTCGCCGCGCCAAGTTCATCGCCGCCGGCGGCCAGACAGTTACATGGGCGGACTTTGAGGCTGCAATAGCTGAATGGGTGGTGGATCTAGAGGCATCCAACGCCGCACAGAAGGAGCAGAAAAGGCAGAAAGCAGTCAAGAAAAGAGAGTCTCGCCACCGCAAGAAAAAAGAGGTCGCACGTCGTGGTGAGGAGAGCTTGGCGGAGATCGAAGCACGGTGGGCTACCGCCAACAAGGCCGGGAAGGAGAACGCCGGCGTCTGGCCAGCAGGCCCTGATGGCAGCATGTGAGAAGTAGTTTAAGTTTGTAGTATTAGAGAAAATTACCAGTAGTACTTTAAGTTTGTAGTATTAACATACAATATCGGTAAGAGCATCCTTTGAGGGCTTTGAGCGTTGATTAGCATGTGTGACCGTGTGCGTTGTTTTGCGTTAATCATTAGAAGATCACAAAACACACCGTTTCTATGTCATACCCGTCTGCGTTTTTTTGCATTAGTGACCCATAAGTCAGTTACCTGTGCGATGTTTCCTAATAAACCAGGCGTACCATTGACCGAAAAAATCAAGTACACGTGTACATTTTTTTGGAGACGGGATCTGCCAACATTCTTTTTTCTCACACACGAGTATTTTATGCACTTCATCTGCGTTGTGTGTTTCCCCCGCCCAAGTTTCAAGTCTCGCATCGAAATTTTCATTAGGCGTGCGATTTCAAATTTTATTCCTCCAACCACATCCCCTTCCCTTCAGTATCCCCCCCTCGCTCGCGCATCCCCCTACTGGCATCTCAAACCGCCGCCGCTGCAACCACAGCTTCAACCACATCTACGTTCTGCTCGGATCCAGTCAGGTAACCCACCGATCTCTATCACGTCCCCGTCCTGATTGCTTAAATGGTAACTGTGAAACATCCTCATGCCTCCAAATCCCCCCGCCAGGAGCTGATGGCAGTCCATGGCGCGATGGTCATTGTGCGTGTTGACCCAGAGGAACACCACGCCTACGCTGCCGCCGACATGGTGCAGGCTCTGGTCCAGATGAAGTCCCCCAGCGACTACCCCCAGGACTTAAAAAGTATGATCTAAACAGCTAAATATTACCAATACCACTTGCAACGGCTATGATTTGTACGGTTGATGTATTAAGCATGTTCGTGCCTTGTTTATTTCAGTACTACACACTGTGTGATGTTCAAATATTACCGTGTCCAGCTAAATTTCACCAATACCAGCAACAAACTTACAATACATGACTCAGGATATCACTAGACATGCTGCCCATTTGCTATTTTTAGTGGATGCTAACCCTGTTGTACTTAACATGCATGTCCATGTACTTACGCAGGGTCATAATGGCCGATGCTTTTGTTTGCTGTCGAGGTGAGCCGCATCCCATGTCTTACAGTATTTCACATAATTTGTGCAACTGCAGTTTAACTTCTACCATTTACTGGTTGCCTGTAGGTACACATGTTAGTGGCACGGATCGACGCTTCGACTCGGAGGAACAGCTCACCTCCGCCGTCGCTGACTTTGGGCGAGCTCTGGCCAAGATGAAGTGCCCCAGCAACTACCTCTCAGGACTTACCAAGTATGTACTCTCCAGTTCATTCTTACCAATACCAGTTGCAATTAATGGCTATGTTATGTACGGTTGATGTATTAAGCATGTTCTAGTAAACATGCCTAACACAGTTTTGCTACTTTCCCTACCTTTTTATAGACATATGGGCCATTCTCTGCTCTGGCCGCACCTGCCTTGTGATGTTTAACTATGCCAATTGCATTTTTATCAGTACCGGTTTCAATGTCTATTAAGCCTGTTGCAATTAAAAGTTGAATCCATTTTTAAATAGTTGTATTTCAATGGCTACAAACTTACAAAACATGACTTAGTATGTTGTTAAGCTTGTTGCAATTAACAGTTGTATCCATTTTTTAATCTGTCCATTTGCTACCATGCTACTCTCCGCAATGAAGATATACTAGAGATGCTGCCCATTTGCTATTTTTGGTGGATGCTAACCCTGTTGTACTTAACATGCTTGTCCATGTACTTACGCAGGGTCATAACGGCCGATGCTGTTGTTTGTCGTCGAGGTTCGCGCATCCCATGTCTTACAATATTTCACATCATTTGTGCAATTACAATTTAACTACTACTAGTTACTGGTTGCCTGTGGGTACACATGTCAGTGGCACTAATCGACGCTTCGACCCAGAGGAACAGCTCGCCTCCACCGCCGTTGACTTTGGGCGGGCTCTCGCCAAGATGAAGTGCCCCAGCAACTACCTCTCAGGACTTACCAAGTATGTACCCACCAGTTCAATCTTACCAATACCAGTTCCAATTAATGGCTATGTTTTGTACTGTCGATGTATTAAGCATGGTGTAGTAATCATGCTAACATGTTTTAGCTATTTTCCCTACCTTTTATAGACAACTGGTCCACTATCTGCTCTGGCAGCACCTGCCCTGTGATGTTTAACTCTGCCAATTGCATTTTTATCAGTACCGGTTTCAATGGCCATTGAGCCTGTTGCAATTAACAGTTGTATCCATTTTTAAAGAGTTGTATTTCAATGGCTACAAACTTAGAAAACATGAATTAGGATGTTGTTAAGCCTGTTGCAATTAACAGTTGTATCCATTTTTTAATCCATCCCTTTGCTACCGTGCTACTCTTTCAAAATGAAGATATCACTACAGATGCTGTCGTTTTATTACCATTTGCTATTTTTGGTGGATGTTAACACTGTTGTAGTTAACATTGGCTTTCCATGTACTTCACAGGGCTACAATGGGCGATGTTATTGTTTGCCGCAGAGGTTAGCTGCATCCCATGTCTTATACACCATCTATTCCTAAATATAAGTATTTTTAGAGATTCCAATATAGACTACATAAGGATCAAAATGATTGAATCTAGATTATAATCTGAACTATATCTATAATTCTATATACATCTGTATGTAGTTCATATTGAAATCTAAAAAAACTTGTACTTAGGAACATAGGTAGTTGTATTTTACATCATTTGTGCAATCTCGGTTTAGCTTCTAACATTTACTGTTTGCTTGTAGGTACATATATGAGCGGTACTAATCCACGCTTTGATCCCTTTTGCGTATGGGGCAATGAGATATTCATGAACAAGCGTCAAGTGAGGAAAATCAGAAATATTGTTAGGCGAAAGAAACAGGTGATTGGAATTAAGCTCTTTATTTACACTTTGTCGAAGACAACAATGAACTTTAGGATGGTAAGTAATGTGTTGCCTTTTCCCCCTGCCCACAACAAGTTACTCTATTAGACCTCAGTATCTGATATTTTTCTCTTTTCAGTTGTTTCCGAAGCTATTTACTGATGATTACCTTGCAAACTACATGACCAGAGTGGAGGCAACTAAGGTTAAAGTATATAATTCATGCTACCTTGATAATGCTCTAGAAGTTTCCTGAGTGCGGTGAAGGATGGGCGGGCGATCATCAGAAGGGGTTGGACAAAAGTGGTTCGTGCCTATGGCATGCAGGAAGGCACATTATGGGCATTCCGCTTCTTCAACACCGTCGGCAGTCAAAATGATTTACACTTGTCTGTTCACCTTTACCGCCTTTAAATACCGTGGTTCATCATAGTTAATTGCTGCCTAATCATGTAATTACTGAACATATTGCACTGGCAATTTTATTTATGGATTCGTTGTTGAACCATTGTGCTGAGTATTTGAATTGCATGTTTCATATTTCAAAATTTCCAATTAGAATAATAAATTACAGGCAAAAATAAAAACAGAACAGACGGTCATGGAACTTTGCAAACGGTTCTCGCAGTAAAAGCGCTTGTAATGGATATCCCAATGCCGCATAGTTTTCTACATCAAATCGTGTGTGATGTAGTTAATGAAAGCAAACAGTTAACCAAGGCGGAGCGTGTGTGATAGTTACACCTTTCACACACGAGCATATACATAAAACTATGTGGGATGTACATATGAACGGAAGTATTTTCCCTGGATTGACTGTGTGGGAAGTACATAAGAACGGAAACGTATTCCTTGGATTGACTGTGTGGGATATACATACGAACGGGAAAGTTTTTCTGGGATTCACCATGTGGGATGTACAAAACTATGGAAATGATTTTCTCGGATTACTGTGTGGGATGTACATACCTACGGAAATGATTGGGTTTCAATGCCTCGCCTGATCGCACACGGCCCCAGCCTAGGTCCCAGGTTGGCCTATCCCCGACGATTTCTGGGTCGTGTGGGAAGAAAACCCTATCGCACACACTCAATTGGCGACGGTTCAAAATGCCATCACGGAAAGGGATTAAAAACAGTTTGTTTACGACCGACGCGCACCAATGAAGCGTCACAAGAAGTAGATGATGATCAGATGATCGTTTATGCTATTTAATCATGCATGTAATATATAGTTTACTTTATTGGTGTGTGGAAATGTCATGCGTGTAGTAGCCACCTATCTAATTATGCATGTAATAGTTTACTTTGGTGTGTGCAAATGCCATGGTTGTAGTAGCCACCTATGTAAGTGGATGTTTGATTTGGTTATGCAACCATGTCCGTATGCAATCCCATCGCACAACACACATGTATTATTAGAAGCAACCGTCTGTGTTATTGTCGGTCCTCGCACACATTTCTGATTACAGACCTATTTGCCGCGTATCACACACATCTTGTTATATTGAACCGTTTCTATTCTCTTGTCTCAACACAAACAGTTCATCTGAGTGAACTGCATGCACTACAACAAAAGACACATCCGTGACATTTTGGGCCGAACAAATTTTTTTGTCATACTTATGACATTTTTATGACGATAATTGTGACAAAACCCGGTATCATCATAGATGTGGTGGGGTCGTACATATATGACAAAAAGTTATGACAGAAAATGGGCTTTTCGTCCTGGGTGCGCCAGAGATGCATGTTGGCGTTCTGGGAACGGGGGTCCCCAGACTTGCCTACCTGCAGCCTACGGCGTGGCTAACCCAGCAGGCCGTACAGCCCATCTTCATAAACAAGGCATCCAAGACCCTCGCGAGGGTCCAGGCCTCACGAGGCAGACGACACAAGACCTCCTCTGGAGTAGCCTAGCCAGGCAGGCTCACGAGGAGCAGAGATATCAAGGCGGGGCAAACCTCAGGAGGCTCTCATGACGTGAGCCATGACGCACGACACCAGGCGGGCACCATCACGCGCAGCATCCTTGTTTCCTCTTTGGTGCTAAGGAGGCCAGCGCAGGCGAAGAGTACCGAGGCATCAGGCAAAGGTTGCTATATTGGTGCAACGAGACCAAGACCAGGGGGACGGTGAGATGGAGGTCATCGTGGAGCCCAAGACGGCGTCACCACCAGAGCTTTTCGCACGTGAAGACCACTTTTGTCAGGAGAGCTTGTACTAGTTGTCCCCCGTCAAATTGGCCCGTCGTTGTTGGCTCCCTTCCCGCTCGATATTTGGGAAGAGGACCAGGGCCTCTATAAATAGGACTAGCCACCACATAGAGAAGGGGGATCCTCAACCGCAGAAGTACACCAAGCACAAGAACACCTCAACCTCAGGAGGTTGTTCTTCCCCTTGTACTGTTCGTTTTCAGCCCAAGAGGCAATCCACCACCACCACACTGGATTAGGGTATTACACCACAACGGTGGCCCGAACCAGTATAAAACTTGTGTCTTTCTGTGTTGCGAGTTCGTTGAGTTCGTCCATGAGATCTTAGCGAGCTAGGGCGTAGATCGGTAGGAAGGAAAGACTTCGTGCGCACCCCAGTGTTCGAACCTTAAGGGTTTGCCGGAACCCCACATCTAACATATGGCGCGCTAGGTAGGGGTGCACCGAAGCTCCTCCTCCACCGACCAGCTCGTCGACGCTCCTCACCCATGATGTCCGGCGACTCAAGCGCCGGCTCCGACCGCTGGGCA